>NC_085138.1:312248258-312412847 GCF_035046485.1 Aedes albopictus | reverse complement strand
AGATAATTTGAAAATTGCGCTCATCAAACATGTAAAAATGTTCGCTCTCCTCATAATATTAAAAAAAAACTGAAAACTGAAACGATTTCTGTTAACTGGCCAAAAGAGAAAAAACTTTCGCTAACTTAGAAAAAATTGACCTACCCTAATACGTTAACTACTTTGAATTACCCTAATGAACTAGATGTAACTTGTTTTCCTTTCCAAGTAAACTTACACTACCATAACTATAGACAACCAGTGTAACCCAGTCAGAACAGAAATAAAATGAGTCTATTGCAAACAGTAAAGCTGTTCGGGCGCGTTCTTTCGTTATTTCTCCTCGTCCGAATAATTCCCCGCGAGTTGGAAGTCCGCCATATTCGAAGTCCGCTGCGAAACCCTCGAAGGCCGGTTCCCGAGATTTGGTCGATTGTGAGCTGTGACCGGGACCGGAAAAAATTCTGGATTTTACATGGTCCTTCGGCTCGGATTTTCGGTTTGGTCATTTTCCCGGTATGCAAAAGTGCAAATCCGTCCGACTCGTGTTACTGTGAAATTACGCCAAGGATTGGCTGACACCAACAAGGTGTAGTGAAATTGAATCCTCCACACAAAAGTGTGCGAGAAACGGTGAAAAAAGTGCGAAAGTGGCTAAAAATCGACGAAATTCGGTCGATATCCGAAATTGCACAGTGAAATTTCTCGAAGCGCCACCGAAAGAAAAGAAAAGTTCAAGGGCGGCCATCTTGTGCCGAGAAATTTCCACGAGATTCAGCCAGGTTTCAGAGTGTGTGAGTGAAGGAGATCCAACTTGGATCACGAAGTACAGTGCCAGTGTATTGTGGGGAAAGAAAGCAGAGAAGATACGGCACTTGTGAGTGTCTTTAGTGGTGGCTACCCCGACCACTGCGGCTGAGTGGTACAGGCCATCCAAGTGAGAAGAGAATAGTGCGCCGTTCAGTTGTTGGTGTGTATTCCCCACGCAGACCGAAAGTTATTTGCGTGTATGCTACCGGCGCCGCTGCTGTGTGCGTCGGCGAGAGCAGAGCAAAGAGCGAACTGCCGTTCATTTGCTCGCGTTTCATTTTCCACGCTGTTCCCGAGGATTCTCTGCCAGCCAGCCACAACAGGGATCGACTGCTGCTGCCGTCATTGAGTGAGTACCTACGCTGCTTCTTTATCATTGCACACGACTCGCGTCGTGGTTCGTTAACCCGTGCCGTTGTCGTCGGCGTCGGTGAGGTACGACTGTTCGTCGTCTCGTTTAGTCGGTTCGGTTGGTCGAGCCTATTGCTGGCACGGAAAGAAATTCGTTTCGTTTCGACTATCGCGTTGAGCCACCGTAAAGACAATGATTAAGGTTGAGGTTGATAAGCAAGCAGATGTCCTGAGCAGGGTTCCTGATTTCCACTTTTTATCTTCTTCCACATTCGAAGACAGTCAGCAGCGAACGGTTGTCGCTTTAGTTCGCGTGTATGCTTGTCAGCGACGACAGCAAACTCCGGTGAACGGTGGGAAGCCACACCAGTGATGCCACATACACAGATTTACCTAGAATTACACAGATTTTTTCCCATTTTGGCCTACAGATATCTGTGATCACAGATCAAAGATTTTTGCAATAGAAAAGATTTTTAAGATTTTTAAAACAATGACAATGATGTTCGTGAAAAAAAGCTTTATTATAATTTTCAGGTACTCAAATTTAAATAATAGAAATTAAATCTTCTAGTTGGATGGCCTAGGCCAAGCCTCAGGCGCATTGTTTTCGACGTTCTTGTGATTTCTGATGATCTTCAGATGCAATCTGGGAGTTTTTTTTTTTGTCCACGTTGTTCTAAGAACATTTTTTCCGTTTTTTTTAACAAATTGTTCAAAAATATTTGATTTTGAAGACATTAACCTATCACAGATTTTTACTAAGATTTTCTGAAATTTCCTACAGATGAAAAAGATTTTTTTTGACCAAAATCACAGATGAAAACCGAAAAAAATGTGGCAACACTGAGCCACACTTGGAAATTACTCATTCGTCAACATTCGCATCGCAATCGAATGCGATTCGTGAGTGATGCGATTGATATTGTGCATACGAATATTTGATGTTTTCGAATTATTTTCTTTGCTAATCTAGCATTTCAACAACAATACAGTAAAAATGTACAGGGGATACTCAAAATAACTGGGACAGGTAACATTTTCACTTTTCAAAAAATGTTCAATTCGCTGTCAATTTTTGAAAAGGGCATCAAATATTCTCAAATTTTCACTGTAAGTTCAGCAACTAGTTGTGTATCAGTGGTCAAAATTTGGAAAAGATCGGGACATTCTACACGAAGTTATAAAGGTTCTAGAAAAAGGTATAATTATCCGATAGCCAACTTTGAGCTGTTATATCTCCGGATTGAATGAACCGAGTGAAATGAAATTTTGATCATTCATGACTAATTAATGAACTTTGAAAAATAGTTGACTTAATTTAAAAATATTAATAAGAAAAAAAGTTATAGCGATTTCATTTATTCCATGTCTTTTCAGTAAATGTATCTATTTTTCATTTGCATCTCATTACTTTTTTTAATTTAATGCCGGCTATTTGGTTGCTTTCCTTTGAAACATAAGTATGTTCAATTCAATTAGAGGGAATTTAAATGAACTATAATTACTATCTCGAATTTTGAAACGATGAAGAAGTTTTGAATAAATTGGTGTTATATTAGTAAAATAATCTAATCGTAATAATTTTCTTTCGTGTAAAGAATTTTAAGTTTAGTCAAAAGTTTTTAATAGCTCATTATATTAGTCATAAATGATCAAAATTTCATTGCATTCGGTTCATTGAATCCTGAGATATAACAGCTCAAAGTTGGCTATTGGATAATTATACCTTTTCCTAGAACCTTTATAACTTCGTGTAGAATGTCCCGATCTTTTCCAAATTTTGACCACTGATACACAACTAGTTGCTGAACTTACAGTGAAAATTTGAGAATATTTGATGCCCTTTTCGAAAAGTTACAGCGAGTTGAACATTTTTTGATAAGTGAAAATTTTATCTGTCCCAGTTATTTTGAGTATCCCCTGTATGCATTACATGCAGAAGTTCTCTTTTACTTATGATAATAGCCGCTTCGATCGCTCACCAGCATTCTTCACCATGCGCCATTCATTCATTCGCTTGCGATCCAAACTGCGACGAATGGCAACGAATATTCATGTCAAGCAGCTGGCTTATCGCTTCCCACTGGTGATGGGGTTGCGTGTTTGATCATGACGATCCGTTTGCTGCATCTTTCTCGATTCGCTTCAGCAAAGAGGAGTGAATATGAATGGAGTGAGGCGAATATACCGATCCTTGGTCCTGAGGAAGGCTAGAGATCACTTGTGGGAGTCACTTGAATTGCTAATTACCTTTGCAAAGGAGGATAAAACAGGGCAACAGGAATTGCTAGCAGCTTGGCTAGACAGGCTTGAAGAGATAGCTAAGGAGTATCGTAATACTGTATGTGTTCTTGAGGCATCGCGCAGTGAAGACTACAAAGAAGACCGCATGAATTTCGACATGAAGTACTACATGTTGCGTGCATGCCTATCGAAACGTCTCAATCAAAAGGCTCAACCAGATGTTCCTCCCGCGCAACCCGTCACACACACCAGTCACATTCGATTTCCAGAAATCAATCTTCCCCGCTTCAGTGGAAGACTCGCCGATTGGTGCGTTTTTCGTGACGCATTTGATTCTGCAATTGGAAGTCGTGTCGAAATCAGTAATGTCGAAAAGTTTCAATATCTTAAGGGGCTAGTACAGGGCGATGCTGCCAAGATCATTGAGTCTTTTTCAATTAGCGAGGACGGATACCGCGACGCCTGGAGAGCGCTGAAACTACGTTATGAAAACAAGCGGCAGCTCATACGGTGCCACATCAAGTCGTTGTTTGAGGTACCCAGTATTAAGAAGGAATCGGCTGACGAGCTACTCAACTTGATGGAAAGGTTTGAGCAGCAGATTTCTGTCCTGAGGCGACTTGGAGAAGACACCAGTTCCTGGGATTCGCTTTTGGTCTACCAGCTGTCTACTCGTTTGGATTCCCACACGCTGAAGGAGTGGGAGAGCTACTGTGCCCGGCTGGACAGTGGCAATGTTGCCAATGTTCTTGGTGGTGCGGCAGGTGACGATTCAGACGATGATGATATGCCTACGTATATGTCAATGGTAAACTACCTGCAGAACTATGCCAGAGTTTTGCAGTGTGTTAGTTCGTCTCCTGGTTCCAGTCGTGACCCTAGGGTGAAGCCAGTGAAGTCCGCCGCTCATTTCAGTTCCTCGTCCTCCTCGAAGTTCTCATAGAACACTAAGCTGAGTAGCAGGCTTTGTCCCAGTTGGGACTTTACGCCAAGAAGAGGAGGAGCTTTATTAAGGAAATTTTCAGTCCTTGGCTGGTCGATCTCCGGTTTTTTTGAAAGAATTCGTGCAGGATTTCTTGGAGGAAACCCTGGAGGAAGCCCTGGAGGAATTCCTGGAGGTATCCCTGGAGAAATTCATGAAAAAAAAATCCTTGGAGGAATACTTGAAAAAAAAAACATAGAGAAATTCGTTAAGGAATCCCTGGAGAAAATCCTGGAGGAATTGATGGATGTATTCCTGGAGGAATCCCGGGAGGAATTGCTTAAGGAAACTTTGGGGGAATTCCTGGATGAATTCCTTAAGGAGTCCTTGGAGTTCTTGGAGTCCTTGGAGGAATTCCTCGAGCAATCCCTGGAGAAATTCCTTGAGGAATCCCTGTAGGAATTAATGGAGGAATTTCTGGAAGATTCCCTAGAGAAATCCCTGGAGGAAATCCTGGAGGAATCCGTGACGAAATTCCTGGAGGAATCCTGGAAAAATTATTTAAAGAATCCCTGGAGAAATTCCTGGTGGAATTTCTTAAAGTATACTTGGAGGAATCCCTGGAGCAATTCCTGGAGGTATTTCTGGAGGATCCCCTGGAGGAGCCCTTGGCGAAATTCCTGGAGGCGCCCTGGAGGAATTCCTTAAGGAATCCCTGGAGAAACTCCTGGAGGAATCCCTGGGGAAATTCCTGGTGGAATTCTTGGAGGTATTCCTGGAGGAATCCTTCAGGTATCAGTAGGTCGGCTCCAGAGGCACGTTCTCCTCCATTTGGGAATTTCCTGAGGAATTCCTGGAGGAATCCCTGCAGGTATTTTTTAGAGGAATCCTTGCAGGAATCCCTGGAGGAAGCCCAGGAGGAATCCCTGGAGGTATTTTTTGAAGAATTTCTGGAGGAATCCCTGGGGGAATCCCTGGAGGAAGCCCAGGAGAAATCCCTGGAGGTTATTTTTGGAGGAATTCCTGGATGAATCCTTAGAGGAATCCCTAGAGAAAGCCCTGGGGGAACTCCTTGAGGAATCCCTGAAGGAGTTTCTGGAGGAATCCTTGCATGAATTTTTTGAGGAATCCCTGGAGAAATTGCTGAGGGAACCATTGAGAAATTCTTGGAGAAATCCCTGACGAAACTCTTGGAGGAATCTTTGAAGACATTTCTTCCGGAATCTCTGTATGAAATCCTGGAGGAATGCCTGGGGGAATTCCTGGAAGAATCCCAGGAGGAATCCCTGAAGGTATTTCTGGAGGATAGCCTGGAGGAATTCCTTCAGGAACCCCTTGAGGTATTCCTGGAGGAATCCGTGGAGAAATCCCTAGAGATATTCCTGGAGGAATGTCTGGAGAAATTCCTGGAAGAATCCTTGGAGAAATTCTTGAAGGAACTCTGGAGAAATTCCTGAAGACATTCCTGGAGGAACCCTGGAGGTATTCCTGGTGGAATCGCTGGTGGAGTTCCTTGAGGAATCCTTGGAGGAATTACTGGGACAATTCCTTGAGAAATTCCTGAAACCCTGGAAGAATTCCTGGGGGAATGCCAGGAGGAATGCCTGGTGGAATTCCTGGAGGAATCCCTAGAGAAATTCCTGGAAGAATCCCTGGAGGAATTTCTGGATGATTCCCTGGAGGAATCCCTGGAGGTAGCCCTGGATGAATTTTAATTCCTTAAAGAATCCCTGGATAAATTCCTGGAGAAGTTTCTTGAGGAATCCCTGCGGAAATTCCTGGAGGAATCCCTGGACGAATTCCTAAAGGAATCTCTGGAGGAATACTTGGAAGTATTTTTGGAGGAATTCCTGTAGAAATTTCTGGAGGAATCGCCGGAGAAATTCCTGGAGGAATCTCTTGAGGAATCGCTGGAGGAATGCTTGGACGATTTTCTGGCAGTTTCCCAGGAGGAATCCTTGGGGGTATTCTTGGAGGAATCTGTGGAGAAATTCCTGGAGGAATCCCTGGAGAAATTCCTAGAGGAATCTCTGGAGAAATTTTTGGAGGGATCTTCGGAGGAATTCCTGGAGGAATCCCTCGAGGAATCGCTGGAGGAATTCCTGGAGGAATGCTTGGATGATTTCTTGGAAGAATCCCTGAAGTTTTTTATTGAGGAATTCCTGGAGGAATCTCTGGAGGAATTCCTGGAGGAATCCTTGCAGAAAAGAATGCGAATCTTCACAAGAATCAACGATTTTTTTTTCTCATAAATTCCGAATTTTTTCTCATTAGTTGCCGAAGAAACGTTCAAAATAATATACGAATATTTTCCCGAATTATGCCGAAAGAATCCCTCAACATAATGTAAGATGAATTTGCAAAGTAATTGCTGGAGAAATCCCTCAAAAAAAATATGAAGGAATTTCTAAAAATAAATTTCAAATTATTTTTCGGAAGAGTTTTTAAAGAAATTTTCAAACGTAGGTACTTCTGAAAGGATTTTATAATTATTGCCGAAAACGTTGTCGCAGGAAAGTTTAAAATAATGTCTGGAAAATTCTGAAAATATTGAATAAATTCGCGGAAGAACTGCTTAATGAATTCCCAAATAAATTGCCAAAAGAATTATTGATGAATTTGGCAAAATAACTTTAAAACGATTTACGACAATATTTGTTTGGAATTTCAGAAATTGCTGTTGAAATAATTATAATATTTCCCGAAGAAACTTATAAAGGAACTACGAATAATTCCTCCAAATACTACCGCTGGAATTTCTATAAAAAATGCCAAATAAATTTCCCAAAAAAATATTTAAGCGTAGAATTAGCTTTAAGTTGAAATAACATAAAATAAAAACCAAAAATGATTTCGAGAATTTTGAATAAACTTCTAAAAGAATTCACAAATAAGTTTTCCGATCAAATTTAAATAAAATACTTGGACTTTTTATGAGAATTTCCGAATTCCATACCATATTCATATTTATTATGGTTATAATAAGTGATTCCAGGCGACGAAAGGTACAAAACCCCTGGAATTCAGGCAGCTGTCTCCGATTGACTATCGCGGAAACCCTCCATACCGAGCTTGACGGTGTTCCCTCTGATGGTCACATTGTCCAAAAACCTCCGAATTCACCTCCAACACTCTTGATTTGCAAAATCATGATGTTGGATGTGTCGCAAGCCAGGTTTCGTAATTGTTCGGGAAAAGGCCACTATTTCCGGGTAGCGCCAGGTTCCCGAAACATCCGGGATGGTGGTCAATATGTCCAAAAATTTCTGAATATTCCTCCCAAATACTTGATTTGCGACACTATGTAGAATAGGACATGACAAATGTGTTTTTTAGAATTATGCTATGCAAAATGTCAGGTGTCAGGAACTTGCGAAATGTGTCTCCTGAAGGCACCCCAAACGTGACCCAGAACATCCGAAACCAGAACCAGGTAATCCCAATTTACTCAAACAATGCATTTGCAATAATAAAACGATAATTGAACACATTTGCAATCTTTTTCCATGTGTTTCTCACAAATAATCAGTGATTAAAAGGAAGTTGGTCCATTTTTGACCCTATTTGACCCCCCTTCAATAACTCAAACCCCAAGAACCAAAAAACCATTTTGATATTTTTCCATGCAACTAGGGATGTAGCGCGGTCTTCATTCCAAATTTTGTAAATATCGGTTGAAAAATGAAGTCACGGCGATTTTCTGAAATTAAATTTCTAACTATGACCAAAACGGGTTAATCAAAGGTTTTTCCTTCGAGTGGCATTGTTGTGTAGCTTATGGCAGTTGAACTGTTAACTCTATGGTAGATTTTTTCCGTAATTACAGTGATAAAGGTTTTACTAGCAACCAAACTGCATAGTTCATATGAGATTTTTCCTTCTTTTAAAAATAGGCTGTGCTTTCGAATTACACTGTTACGAAATAGTGGACCTTCCTTTCTTAGTCAAGCATGTGGAATCATGAAACACATGGGAACAAATGCCCCAAATGGAAGATAACGTGCCTCTTTTGCCGGCCTTCCAATGTATATGAGTAGATTTTTTTTTCGCTTTTATTTTTGTGTATTTTAACTAGTTGCTAATTCTACACTAAATATATGAGTAGACATATAACTAATAAACGAAAGAAAAAATTATCAAAACTAACGATCAATTTGTTCGCAGGGTGACTGTGTTATGAAAATAAACAAAAAAACATTAGAAAAACTGTGAAATTCTTATAAGCTTTATAAGAAGAGAGAAATTTAAAACCATCTCGATTAAACCAAGTGTCGTAGTGCAAGAGCCACAATTGAAATGGGCAATACAAGGTTTGCCGGGTCAGCTAGTGAATACATAAAAATAAAGAATCAGGGAACAAAAACTGTGTGCTAAAGTTTCCAACTGGTTTTTTATTTGTCAAGGACATGTATAAATTGAAACAATGCAAATGTACACACATTTTTCTGATTGGAAATTATTGCCAAGGAAAACAAATTTTAAACGCCTAAATGTATGCACAAGAAATCAACCGTATACAAGTTATAAGAAAAAGTTAAACATTTTCAATCCAACGACAGTATCGCAAACGTAACATGGACATGCATGAGGAGTACACAGGGTGTGAATTTACCATATATAATATACTAATGTTTCAGTTCAGTTCAGTGAAGTGAAGTGATCTGAAAATTTTTGAAGATGTGCACCCAGCTGGTGGTAATAATAACATAACCCAATTCTTTGGGAATTTTGAAGTAAAGCGTTTTTGGCTTTAAAATAAAACTCCTTAGCGTTAATGTGGTCAGGGCGTTAACAGTGTGCACCCAAAATAACCAAAATTGGCATTTTATAATATTTCGCTTCCTGAGGGGGCGGTCCAGAATGTCGAATTGTTTAAAAATCCATATTCACTAAAACTGATGTGGTCAGGGCGTTAACAGTGTGCACCCAAAATAACCAAAATTGGTATTTTATTATATTTTGCATCCTGAAAAAAAAATTTTTTTTTTGAACTGAAGAGCTGGTTACTCAGTGAGTAACTTAGAGTAACCACGATGACACCACTGGTCACACAGTTCTGGGCCAATTCATTGGAGAACCCTGTTCAGCACAGCAACGATGGGATGTGGTTGGCAGAGGAAGAGCGATAGAGTAACGAAGTTGGAATTATGACCGCGTTCGTTGTAACCGCTCGAGATATACGTGAGGCTGTCTGGTATATTTACCAGGAATTGGGCTGCATCATAACTCGATTTCGTGCTCACGGCGATCCATGGGCGGATGGCAGAATGCTTCAACATAGTGCTAGTAAACCTTACACAGATACTCGAATTCATTACCAGGAATTATTATTTTCTGCCGTATAACCAAAACACAGCTTATCCAGCAAAGTACAGAGCCAATAACGTGTCTGTCGAGCCTGTACAAGGTGCTGTCGTCGAGGAGGTAGCGAGATGGATCCAAGACCACTGTGAGGTCAACAACGGACCTAGGACCAAAAATGGTGTCGCAAAAACACGCAAGGCTGTAGGTAAATATCAGGTCATCATAGATGCAGTCATTGAGGATCAAACCACCGAAAAGCAGAGGAACCTGAGCTTGGCGTACATGACGTACATCGTACAAGAAAGCTTACGACTGATTACCGTACTCGTACATTCTAGGGATACTGCAGTTGGACAGGGTAGAGGTGAACGGCATCAGTCTAATGCAATACGCGATGGAGATGTGGAGCACGTCCCTGAAAATCATCGTAGGAAAAGCTGTGCTGCGGGACAGAGCTCTCTGCATCAGGAGGGGCTATTTCAAGGCGATACCTTTGGATCGTTATGGCTAAGTGGGCGAAGGAGCACAATAGTTACTCATACCTTCTTAATGGACGACCTGAAGTTGTTGACGGTATCAGTTCAAAGCGGGTGCATCAAATGCTGGTGCTTGTGATGGTGTTCAGCAGCGACGCGACATCTGCATGTGGTTTGGAACAACATAAGACAATCCATCTTTGCCGACGTCGAGTAGTTTGCGCGCCAACTATCAGGAGAAGAATCTGAATATGGTTGAAGGCAAAGCGAACAAATACCTCGGTTTCCTGCGATTAAGAGGTATTCACCACACTACGATCACGACAAAGCTGCAGGACAAGTTCTTGCATTGTACCAACTGTATTCTGAGGAGCTTTCTGCCAACCGGCAACAAGGTAAATGTTGCCGTTGACCCATTGACCCGTTTGCTTTGCCTCTGTTGACCTACAGCTTTGGGGAGGTAAAGTGGACCAGAACGGGCTGCGAGGTGTACCCTGCCAATTGCTTCAAAAATATAAACACAATAAAAATAAAATAAAATCCTACTAGAGATCAATAATTTGTTGAATTCTGGCCAACAATTTGTTTTGAGAATCTAGAGCAGATATATTTGACGAATACCTTTTCTACATTGTAGATAGTTCAACCATTGTACATCAGTGCACTTATTTATCGAATCTGTTTGTCAATAATCAATCTAACACAAAGCGTGCAACATATAATCACAGCTTCTGATTACTCAGTTGGTTGCCCATCTCACATGCCGTATATATACAACCAAGCATCCACCCATCCCCTCATGAAGTCTTTATTCTTGCAACGCGATGCTACGGATCAAAGAAGTCAAAAAGTACAACCAACGCCTGGGTTTCCCCGCCGGGAAAGAAGTGCGCATTTGTCCGCTTCTGGAAGCTGGGAGCTTTGCGCGTGGTCCTATCTACGTCAAGTACGGCCGGGAGCTGTCCAAGCACGATCCATCGTCACCGGATCGCATGGCTTGGAACGTGACCCTGTTCGATACGGCGTTGAACCACCCGCAGCGACCGTGGACCGTGGTGGCCGGGGCCGATGGCAAGCCGATGGTGCTGGGAGTACGGAAGGAGGGGTTGGGGTTCTCGGAGGATGATCCTCCAAAGAGTTTGGGTGGACGGGGTGAAGAACTAGCGAGTGAGGAATACAGTGAGGGAAATTCGACGATTGTTTTGGTGAAGAGTGGTGGGAAGGATTTTGCCGTTGGTTTGGACGATCTGAAGGAGTTGAACTCGTTCGGGATTAGTGTCGGGAATGGGAAGTTATCGCTGGGGACGGGAAATGGTGTGATGGTGGCGACGGGAGGAGTTCTTCCGGTTGAACAGCAAGATGGATCAGTGGCTTACGTGGCGGTGAATAATGAAGCTGAGTCGGTGCTTTATAAGTTGGATGCAAAAGGATTACAACCGAAGCAGAAAATTGATTTGAAAGTGCCAGTGAATGCGGAGAAGATTCTGCTTACTAAGAACAATGAACTTCTGCATATTTCACCGCAAGGACTGAACGTGTATTCCGTGCAAGGATCGTCGTCTGTTTCCAAGTACTTTTGTCCATATTTCTCGTCCTTCGGAGGATGGAATCAGCGATTTGTGGACACCGTATCGTTGATGAGCGTCGATGAAAACCAGGAAGCTTTGATTGGAACTGGTCCAAAGGGAATTGAATACATGCCTGTTTCGGACAAGTGTAAGAACTACGTAATCGAAGGAACGCAAGATGCAAAACATGCGGTAGTAACTGAGGGTGCAACAAAGACAGGAAACGAGATCAAAATTTTCGGTGTTTATAATGGTAAACTGTGTATGCTGACCTTGGAAGCAGTGGACGTGAGTGAACCGAAGCTGGAACAAAAATTGCCTTCCCAGACGCCAGAAAAGCTTTTCAAAGCAACGAAAAGCACAAAGGTTACCGTTCGCAGTGGAGCAGTTGGCAAACCCGTTCGTTGGTTGAGAGATAGTCTCGATGAAGCCAGTTTCAAGAACATCGTTGACAAATTGACGGGAAAAGTTCGGTTTTCGTTTCCATTGGTGGATCTTCAGGATCGCATGGGACTACCGATCAAGCTGATGGTGTATTATGACGAAACAGATAGTGAGGAGATGAGTGTTCTCGGCCGACACTGGACGTTGGGAAGAGATTGCATTGTGCTCGATCATGGGAATACGGTGTTTGAAGACAAACAGGATTACTACTTGGTGAAGGATCAGATGAAGATCAAATTGCAGCGAGATTGGACGAAACCTGTTAATAATGGTAAAATCTCATTCATCATGGCTGGAAACCAAGACGCAACCATTGTTTATACGGCGCAGGAGGATAAGTGGGAAATTAGTGATGGTAAGATCCGGTATGTATATGGAATCAAAAACCAGGGAGCTGTCAGTGTTCCAGGGTGGAATGACTGGTATGGACCTTCAGCAAAGTTCGACGAAAAAACTATGCACAGCGTTCAGTGGAATCTGGTAGAAATCAACAGTGTGAAATACAGAGACCTTAAAATTAAGTACACGTACACTCCACTTGATCCTAGCACGAATACAATGCACCTACTTAGCATAAGCGATGATAGTGATAAAACGAGTATTAAGTTTAGTTATAAAAATATTGAAGGATTAGGTAAACAGGTAGAATCTGGGTTGGTGAAGGAACATAAGTTTATTAACAATAAGTTACTGGAAAAAGTAGAAATCGATAGTCCAAGCACCGCACAAGTATTGACACTAAAGAGCACAAAAATTGATAGTTTATATTACTTGCAAAGCATCCACCAAGAGGGTGACAGCGATCCAGTTTTAGGTTTTGAGTACTACAAGGACGACAAGCTAAAGCCAAGAGTTCAGCAGATCCGGTTGCCTTCAAAATCATTGATAGATTACAAGTACACTAAACAGCCAATTTCAACCGATCGATTCGTGCAAGAGATCGAGAAAATGGCAGATTTATACACGGGCAATGAATATTCCCTTGAAATCGAGAAAACTGCTGGCGAAAAGGAACTTTCCATAAAGTTGAAAGATTCTGCAGGTAGAAACGACTTCATAAAGAATCAAAGCATTCGAATAATCAGCTACAAGAGCTTCAAAATCGAATCCTATAGCCCATTTATGATGCATAACTATATTGCAATGGTCGTCAGATATGCCGAAAAGGATGATAAAATACACAACAAGATCTACATTATAAACAAGGGGGATGATGATTCTTGGAAACTAGATGCCATGAATGGAAGTTCAAGGGTTTCAGAAGACAAAAAGTTCAAGTATGACTTCCAAGAGGATTCATTTGTGTACTATCACTCGAAAAAGGTTCACTTCGAGTACAAAAAGACTGGAAGCAAAGAATGGACCTATACGTCGAAGGACATAGCCGATGTGGATGCACTGACTCTAATCAACAGAGGGGCTGTCTACTGTAAGGACGACTTGTACTTGGTACGATGGGATGCTTTAGGAAATCCACTGCAAATAACGTTGAGTGATGCGGAGAGCAAACCCGCTATTTCGGACGTCGAAACATTTTTTCAATATATTGATATTCAAGGAACATATCCTGAGGAACAAGCAGAATCTAAGAAGGAGGTTGAGGACTATAAGCGCGATCTTAAAGAGTCTCTCAATGAAAACGGGTTGGTGTTGTACAACAATGTAGTGGCTGTCAGAACAATCAAGTTGAGCCAGTCCGGGAAGATCACCGTCAAGGTATTCCTGTATCTCTTGAAACCTGATTATAGCGTGTCCAGTAGATCTACAATTGAACTCCAGGGCGGTGATATTTCAAAGTTTAATCTTACCTTGGACGTATTAGATGAACAAAAAACCAAGAACACCAACGATCTGGACAAGTATCGTTTCGAGTTTCAGAAGCCCGGCGAAAAGTTCAAGCTGAAGTTTATTGAGGCTACTGATAAAGATGGCAAGCCTACCAAACCCTCAAATGAGAATGAGAATCTCATACCTCAATATGAACGACGCATGAAGATTCCGCTGGATTTCGAAAAGTACATGATGCAAGTCAACCACGACGGAATCATTGTCAACGATCAGCAGATTTTCCACGACAATGGGAAATTCGGTTCGCAGCCACTGGACCGAGATACTTTAAAGCTGACGAAATTCAAAATTCCATTGGGAGCGTTTTCCAATTTCAAGAAAGACTCCGATGGTGATGAGATCAAGCTTTGCACTAAGACCGAGCTGGATCGCACGGAGAACTGTGTCAGTTTGCAGATCAACGCGGCCCAAAATGTTTCCATCAAGTATCCATACTATCTGGTTACACAGAAGCAAAACAATATCAAAGTGCTTCCGTTGAAGATTAATAGCCGAGGTTGGGAGGATTCCATTGATTACAATAATGAAATTCTTCACGGATCTTCCAGCCATGCAGTAATGGTCACAACACGAATGTCCGACCAGAAAACCATTGTCAGACCCTTGAAAAGTTTAAATAAAATTAACAAGACCTTCTCGCATGTTGTATCAGAGGAGAAGCTAACAACTCCATTTGATAACTACCAGATCAAATACGAGTACGACGATCCGGTGATATCGATGAATGAAGTTGCATTTAGAACAGCAATTGTTGTCCCAGGCGGAGACAAAACAGTCACAGGTTACTACAAAGAAACAAACGACCTTCAATCAAATCAACAGATAGTACAAGTAATGACTGCAGAAAATCAAGTTTTCGACCCCGAGTACGTTAAACGAATGAACGAAATGCAACAAGAGGAAGGTAAGCAACGAGATCGACCGCAGATGGACGCAGAGCAAACCATAACTGATAAGAGCGGATTTCATCCCCTGTTGAAGACCACTCCTTACAGTGCCAACCAGAACATGGTCCAATTCTTAGGATTTGAGGACTACGAAGACATGACTGGCTGGACAGTTAACCAAAGGCCCATAACCGATGCCAACATCCGCCGGGGTGAGTTTTCAGCCACTGGAAGAAATTTTCTTCTGTTGAATAAGGATGAGGAGTTGATAGCAGAGTTCTCAAACACAGCGTACTACGACCATTTCATTGCCAGTACCTGGATAAGGACGACTCAGGAATCAGCAGTTGGTAACAAAACGAACCTGCTTACGCTCTACATAGACAACAAACCGATTCAGGCAACAATCAAGCAAACCATTGACGAATGGATTTACGTTGAAGCAGACACCAAAGACACCGCCGTTTCTGAATCAGACACAGTGAAGCGTGTAAATTTCAAAATCTCCGTCAAACCAACAGGAAATGAAGAACTTCACGTAGATCACGTTCGACTGTCGCCGGTAAACCACAATTTTGAAGGAAGCGTGTACGACTCGCGAATCGGTCAACGAACTACCACGATCAAGACGAATGGTTTTGTTTCCCGACGCTTGTTTGATGCGTACAACCGCCGAATAGCAGAAATTGACGAATCCGGGAATATCAAATATCTGGCCAGCTATTCCAAGCGTGTTGGAACCAAAAAGGATGATAAGAAACGCGAAGGGGGCAACAGCTCCAGAGTCCAAATTCGCGCCAAGCAGAGCTGGCTGGAATCGTTCTCTCCGTACACAATAGAGAAACGTTGGCAAATTAGCGGCAGTACGACCGTTGAACCTTACCAAGCGATTTTGCAGGGAACACTCTCTTTCAACCATAAATTTACTTCCGAATCTGTTTGCGTTCGGTTGGTGTACAACATGAGCGGCGATGCACAGCTAACGTTAACCATCGGTAAGACCTCTGTATCAGTGAAACCAAATGCAGTTCAATATAAATTGCAGTATACAACTCCGGCAAGCAACGCTGAACTGATTGTCTTCACCACTCCTAAGCTGACAAGTGTTTGGGTGGATGGCCATCTCGCGATAGAAGTGCAAGAAAGCAACTCGAAGTTCAACAACGAAGCTGTTTCTTTACAGGCCAGTGGATCTGTTGGAATCAAAGACCTGATCATAATGGAAGACGCGGAGATTCAAGTGTCCTACATGAACCGAGATTCGAAGCCATTGCAGGAAATCATCCTGCTAGATTCTAGCAACATTCTAATTCGTCAAATGATGTACGACGTTATTGGACGAAAGGTGGCTGAGACAGTTTGGGTTCAGAAGTCTTTGGAGGACCGTTCGACCACATTCAGAGCACTGCAATATCATGAAGACTTCGTTACAAACGATAATTCTTCGAGTGTGGATTACTTTCTGAATACAGGCCCGATGCAAGGACACGTGGAAACGACCAAAAGTATGTACGAAAATTATCCATATTCGCAGACAGTGTATTACAATAACCCCTTGGAAATTCGTAAAAAGGTCGGGCAGCCTGGTGTAAAGAACTCCGTGAAAGGAGATTTTGCTCATCAATATGCAATCGCGTCCGATCTTCCCTTCATTCAAAAACACTACCCGAAGAGTGAAGGCTTCCGCCAAGAGGAAGAGAAGTCTCCCAATGGAAAGAAACATGTGGTGGTCTACAACCGCAGGAACAAAAAGGTCGCGGAGTACACCCAGGTCAAGGACTACAACAACATTCTAACCACATATGTCTACGACGAGCACGGAAATCAGATCCAAATGCTACCGCCAAGCTACTACAATGAACAATCAAAATCCGGAAACTACCAACCGGAAAAACAAGTTGTTGTCTCCCCTTGGGCGGTGAACTCCAAGTACGATTCCACTGGGGAACTTATCACTTCCAAGGAAACTCCCGACGGCGGTCGGGTGGAGTTCATCTACAACGAGTACAATCAACTCCGCTATCAGATCCACTATGCGGAGAACAAAAAGGCAGATAAGATCGTGTATTTTGTGTACAACATTTTCGGAAGGGTATGCGAAGCCGGACAAGTTCCTGCTAATCCTACCACCGAGCAGCAGGTTAAGGAGACAACGAAATCTCACCAAGCCATACCACAACGGGATCAGGCAGTGTACTTGGACTATGGAGAAACTGAATCGGAACCTTCGCTCAGAGGGCGAATCCAACGTACGGTTAAACAGAACAAGGAAGTCCTGTTCAGTGAGGTGTTGTACTTCGACGAAGAGAGCAACGTCATACGGAAGAGTTACATCAGTCCGACGACAAACGAAACATTGTCAATTGAGTATTTACAGGAAAACGATAAGGTTAGTGGAATACAGTATCCGTTTGGTGTGGATGGAAAGCAACTGATTCTGAAGTACAAGCACAACCTGAGAGGAGAAATTGTAGAAGTTTCAAGGGTTGATGAGAAGAGCAACGGCCAGATTGATTTTATCCCAATAGCTGGTATAGATCACGACGCGGAGGGAAAGGTTACCAAGATATCGCATAAGTACGGAGACAATAAGTTCGATCAAAGTTACAAGTACGTGGCCCCTGGATATTTGGTGGAGATCGCCAATGACTTCCTCACCGAAAAACTGTACTATACGGAGAAGGGCTACGGATGCGAACCTACTGGGGACGGCAGCATTCTTCGAACCGAATTCCAAGCCAGTTGGCATGAGAAGTGTGATCAAAATTTGATCCCGCTGACAGCGAGGGCGTTCGTTTCCGGTGGAATCGATTTCAACACCGCAGAATCTTGTTTCGACGCGTTGTTCAATCTGGGTTACATCGATACGAGTGGCCGTCCACTTAAAACTTTCTACCCCGATTTGGAGACAAGAATACCACTGAAATGTGCAACTCCTTCGAACTGGCGACACATTTCGGAGAGAATGCTGGAGCAGGGTTATCCTGAGCATTACGGACATGCGTACGACTACGGTAGCCATGGAGAGTTGATTGCTGCTAAAAGTTTCGTTGGTCAGGAGAACGATAACTTGGTTGTTCCTCTGTCGAAGAGGTCTTTTGAGAAAGCAGGGTTCAGCTCAGACCAGGAATTGAATAAATTCTGGGATAGTTTAAGAGATAACATCAACAAGGTTGAAGGAACTAGAGCGGTGTTTGAAGGACCGCAGCAGTTGTCAGCTGGGTCAATTGGATCGGTCATTCATAAAGCAAAACTGGATACCTTACTGGGAAATACAGTTGACGCTACCATCTGTTCATCTTGGGTAAATGAGGACAAAGCAGAGGAAGACAAGTGTAAGAAAGAATTTCAACCAGCATTTGATAAGCTCAACTTGAAGCAGATCATCCGATCACTCCCAGACTCAGTGAGGAAGAATGTTCTTGGCATCCTGAAGAATACCCTTGCTTCAGTTTTGGGCAATTCACCGGGAGACGTGGAATCATTTTCAATTGATCCAAACGGAAACCATGGCGTTTTCTACACCGGATTCAAACGGTTTGAATTGAAGTACAAATCTCGGAAGAATCAAATAGAGTCGATAAAAGAAGGCATCAAACAGCAAGACAGGCAGATAGTACATGACGATGAAGGCAACGTGATCAAAGCGCTACACAAGAACATCGACAAGATCGAGTACGATCCGTTGACTCAGCGTGTTTCTCGAATCGAAATGAGCAACAAATCTCGTATACTAGAGTTTGGTTACGATTTCCGTGGTGAACGAACATTGAAGCGTGTGCGCAACAAAGACAACGATATCATTTCAGTGAACTACTACGTTCGAGATAACAAGGGTAACGTCCTGGTAGAATATAAGCAAGAATACCCCAACCCGAAGGATACCAACAAGCCCATCAATACGGTCACAGCCTACATTCATGGGCCTCTAGGGCTTCTGGGATTCTTCCGCAATAACAAGTACTATAACGTTCTTTTGGATCACGAAGGATCCACTCGATTGGTCATCAACAATGGAAAGGTCGTTGCATCATATGACTATCTCCCATACGGTCAGACGATCCGAAAGTATGGATCCAACCCAGAGGCTCACATAGCCTTCCGTTACACCGGTCAGGAGTTGGACGAAGAAACAGGCCTCTACAACTATCATGCTCGTCTCTACGATCCGGATATTGGACGATTCTTCCAAATGGATCCGATGGAGCAGTACGCTAGTCCTTACAAATACGCGGGAAATTCCCCAGTCTCACAGATTGATCCGGATGGTCAGATTGCGGTGACCCTTGTTCTGATGATCGTTGGCGCAATCGTTGGAGCCTATTTGGGAGCTGCCTCCGCCAACAACAGCTGGAATCCCGCCAAGTGGAATTGGGCTGATAAGAAGACGTGGATTGGTCTGTTTGCTGGTGCCCTCATGGGGGCATTTACCGTTTACGGTGGAGCTGCTACGTTCAGCTATTTCACTGCCATGTTCGGAGGATCCATGATTGCTGGAGCGTTGGCGACGGGAGTGATTTCGGTGGCTGGTGCCTTCCTGGGAGCTGCTGCCGCATCAAATCAGTGGAACCCGGCCAAATGGGACTGGACTTCACCCGCCGTATGGAACGGACTTCTTACGGGAGCATCCATAGCTGTGAGCTTTCCGTCAGGTTTTGTTGGAATCACACGAAGTTTCATGTCGATAACTACGAATCTTGTGAGAACGATTTATGCTACACTTATGTTCGGTGGTTTCCTGTTGTTTGTGTATCTTGGTGGTGCTATGGCGAACCAGTTCAACTTCCAAATCTCTCAGTGGGACTGGAAGAGTCCAAGGACTTGGTTTGGTATGATTGAAGGAGCGTCTACTATCTTCATGGGCACTTCTGGAACTGCCAAGCATGGAGCAAAGAAGTGGTACACCGTGGTGGAGCCCCAAGGGTTTAAGATGCCATGGCATAGAGCTAACATACCAACTAAGGCCTACACAATTCGAAAGGTAAAAGATACCATTATTTTAAAGTGGTATAAAAATGGTCAATCTGTTAGCAAGCAGATTTTGAAGGCCACAGTTAAAGCTGATCTAGCCAAGATTCCAAAAGATTATTTGACAACGCACAAAGCGTTCTTCATGCCTTACCAGCGCATCGCTTATGCAGCTATTGCAATGCCGTCCATGGCAGGTTTGATGTTCCAAAAGTACCAAAACTTCTTTACCAACCATCCGAATGGAACATTAACGAAACCTGTTAGACGAAAACGGTCCACATCGACCGCCGCAAGTTCAGCTGCGACTCCCACCTTATCAAGCTGTTTGAATGATCTCTTCGAAGCCACATCAGAGCTTTTCAGTTCATTCTTCTACAAATCTGACCATTCAGAAACAGAGTCGACCAAATCTTTGTCCTTCGCTGAATCATGCCAAAAAACGCAAAACGAATCGTTTGACAATTCCATCAAGAAGCTATGCTACGCTCCCGATAGTGAAGGCAATCAGATCATTTGCCCGCAGCGTGAATCTACCGTAAACGTCTTCTCAAAATCTGCCACCTTCGACAATCCGGAGGTATTCGGACAGGATTTGTTTAGCAAATGTTTACCACTTACGTGGCACGATCGGCCTTCTGTCGTCTGTGACGGGCAAGATACCACCTTCATCTACACACCGATCCAGAGCCTGAGGGTATTCGATATGGTTGATGGTTGGTTGGTGCTTGCCCAAATCGCTCCGGCTGCCATGCGGAACTTGAAGTCGGGATTGAGCTTCCTGAAAGATGTGGTCTTCGGTGGGGACCAAGAGACAGTTACACCAGTGGATGATGAGGTGCACTGCAAAGAAGATCTCAGAATAAGACTGTCCGACTTGAAACAGTTGATGGCGAAGCAGCCAACAAAAGAAGTGAGCTGGGCCCAGCCAATTTTGAGCTATTTAGAAGAAGATATTTACGAATTTTTAGGCAGAGGAAATCCTTCGGAGGGGGAGTTTGAATTACTTCAAGAAAGGTTGATTGCATTGCGTGAAGACATCACGGAAGTCTCGACCAATGTTGTGCATGAAAATTATTTGACTACACTTCTTGAAGGAATGTTCAAGAATTATGATGGTGCCAGTAGATTGAATGGAGATGCTCGTCCATTATTTTCTTTACTTGATGGTTTAACGCCATTCGAGAGTAGCAATTTGTTGGCTTAAAAAGAATTTGAAGATCTTGGTTAGGGTATTGATTTCTCAAGCAGCAAATAAAAGTCCGATTAGGTTTTGAAAGGTTTAACGAACCATCATAAAAACTCCGTTCGCAAATTTACGTTTTATTTTTATTATATTTTATTAGAGACACTTGATCATATGAGTATCATTCGTGTTCAAGCATTTTATGATGTCTTAGAAAACTTTTATGAATGTTGCTGTGCGTTTTTATTTGTGCTAAAGTTGTTATTTTCTTGTAATATAGTGACTTAGTAATCTTTTATGTTTAGAGATAAATCTACTTTGCCTATTTTAAGTATAGGCCAAATAACTGATTCAACAATAAATTATTATTATGTCATTGCCCAGTTAATAAAACAACACTTATGATCTACAGTAATGCCGTAATCCGAAGAGTTAATGGTTTTGATAGCCTTTGTCAATCACATTAGTCGTGTGTTTCATAAAAGTGTAATAAATTAGTTTATTCGCTTGTAAGTGATAAAAAGCTGTGATGAAAATTTATTAAATAAAATTCTATGAAATCATAACCAAGTATCTTATCATTATTCCGAAACTTTTTATCAAGCTACATTTTTAAACCACATTTGCGATCATAAATTAAAAATCGATGACTTATCGTGGAAAGAAGTCGAGGTTCGCAACTAAATCTTTCAAACGACATGACGAATTCTGACAAAAGTCAGATATTCATTCTATTATTCGAAACGAATCCTGTCAGAATTTAGACGAATCCTGTCAGAATTCCGACGAATCATGACAAGGATTTGAGAGGAATCACGACAAGGAATGAAGACGAATCCCCAAGTAACAGTTCCATTGCTGATTTCGTTTATTTCATTTTTATTTTATTACAGATTTATTACAGAAATCGCCAAAACTCACAGTTTTATGACTACTTTTATCAAAACCATTGATGAAAGGTTTTAAAGCATTCTTGAAGTTATTTATAAAACCGAAAGTCAGGAGTAAACAAAACTCTTCAATATAGGAACTTTATAAGCGTTTTAAAGCAGCAATAAACCTGTCAGGGATTCGAGACGAATCCTGACAGGGATTTGAGACGAATCTTGACGGGGATTTGAGACGAAACCTGATAGGGATTTGAGACGAATCCTGGCAGAGATTCGAGACGAATCTTGGCAGGGATTCAAGACGAATCGTGGCAGGGATTCGAGACGAATCCTGGCAGGGATTCGAGACGAATCCTGGCAGGGATTCGAGACGAACCCTGACAGGGATTCGAGACGAATCTTGACAGGGATTCGAGACGAATCCTGACAGGGGTTCGAGACGAATCCTGACTGGGATTCGAGACGAATCCCGACAAGGATTCGTGACGAATGCTGACGGGGATTTGAGACGAATGCTGACGGGGATTCGAGACGAATCCTGACTGGGATTCGAGATGAATCCTGACTGGGATTCGAGACGAATCCTGACTGGGATTCGAGACAAATCCTGACTGGGATTCGAGACGAATCCTGACTGGGATTCGAGACGAATCCTGACTGGGATTCGAGACGAATCCTGACTGGGATTCGAGACGAATCCTGACTGGGATTCGAGACGAATCCTGACTGGGATTCGAGACGAATCCTGACTGGGATTCGAGACGAATCCTGACTGGGATTCGAGACGAATCCTGACTGGGATTCGAGACGAATCCTGACTGGGATTCGAGACGAATCCTGACTGGGATTCGAGATGAATCCTGACTGGGATTCGAGACGAATCCTGACTTGAATTCGAGACGAATCCCAACTGGGATTCGAGACGAATCCTGACTGGGATTCGAGACGAATCCTGACTGGGATTCGAGACGAATCCTGACTGGGATTCGAGACGAATCCTGACTGGGATTCGAGACGAATCCTGACTGGGATTCGAGACGAATCCTGACTGGGATTCGAGACGAATCCTAACTGGGATTCGAGACGAATCCTGACAAGGATTCGAGACGAATCCTGACAGGGATTCGAGACGAATCCTGACAGGGATTCGAGACGAATCCTGACAGGGATACGAGACGAATCCTGACAGGGATTCGAGACGAATCCTGACAGGGATTCGAGACGAATCCTGACAAGGATTCGAGACGAATCCTGACAAGGATTCGAGACGAATCCTGACAAGGATTCGAGACGAATCCTGACAAGGATTCGAGACGAATCCTGACAAGGATTCGAGACGAATCCTGACAAGGAATCGAGACGAATCCTGACAGGGATTCGAGACAAATCCTGACAGGGATACGAGACGAATCCTGACAGGGATTCGAGGCGAATCCTGACAGGGATTCGAGACGAATCCTGACAGGGATACGAGACGAATCCTGATAAGGATTCGAGACGAATACTGACATGGATTCGAGACGAATCCTGACAAGAATTCGAGACGAATCCTGACAAGGATTCGAGACGAATCCTGACAAGGATTCGAGACGAATCCTGACAAGGATTCGAGACGAATCCTGACAAGAATTCGAGACGAATCCTGACAAGGATTCGAGACGAATCCTGACAAGGATTCGAGACGAATCCTGACAAGGATTCGAGACGAATCCTGACAAGGATTCGAGACGAATCCTGACAAGGATTCGAGACGAATCCTGACAAGGATTCGAGACGAATCCTGACAAGGATTCGAGACGAATCCTGACAAGGATTCGAGACGAATCCTGACAAGGATTCGAGACGAATCCTGACAAGGATTCGAGACGAATCCTGACAAGGATTCGAGACGAATCCTGACAAGGATTCGAGACGAATCCTGACAAGGATTCGAGACGAATCCTGACAAGGATTCGAGACGAATCCTGACAAGGATTCGAGACGAATCCTGACAAGGATTCGAGACGAATCCTGACAAGGATTCGAGACGAATCCTGACAAGGATTCGAGACGAATCCTGACAAGGATTCGAGACGAATCCTGACAAGGATTCGAGACGAATCCTGACAAGGATTCGAGACGAATCCTGACAAGGAATCGAGACGAATCCTGACAGGGATTCGAGACAAATCCTGACAGGGATACGAGACGAATCCTGACAGGGATTCGAGGCGAATCCTGACAGGGATTCGAGACGAATCCTGACAGGGATACGAGACGAATCCTGATAAGGATTCGAGACGAATACTGACATGGATTCGAGACGAATCCTGACAAGAATTCGAGACGAATCCTGACAAGGATTCGAGACGAATCCTGACAAGGATTCGAGACGAATCCTGACAAGGATTCGAGACGAATCCTGACAAGAATTCGAGACGAATCCTGACAAGGATTCGAGACGAATCCTGACAAGGATTCGAGACGAATCCTGACAAGGATTCGAGACGAATCCTGACAAGGATTCGAGACGAATCCTGACAAGGATTCGAGACGAATCCTGACAAGGATTCGAGACGAATCCTGACAAGGATTCGAGACGAATCCTGACAAGGATTCGAGACGAATCCTGACAAGGATTCGAGACGAATCCTGACAAGGATTCGAGACGAATCCTGACAAGGATTCGAGACGAATCCTGACAAGGATTCGAGACGAATCCTGACAAGGATTCGAGACGAATCCTGACAAGGATTCGAGACGAATCCTGACAAGGATTCGAGACGAATCCTGACAAGGATTCGAGACGAATCCTGACAAGGATTCGAGACGAATCCTGACAAGGATTCGAGACGAATCCTGACAAGGATTCGAGACGAATCCTGACAAGGATTCGAGACGAATCCTGACAAGGATTCGAGACGAATCCTGACAAGGATTCGAGACGAATCCTGACAAGGATTCGAGACGAATCCTGACAAGGATTCGAGACGAATCCTGACAAGGATTCGAGACGAATCCTGACAAGGATTCGAGACGAATCCTGACAAGGATTCGAGACGAATCCTGACAAGGATTCAAGACGAATCCTGACAAGGATTCGAGACGAATCCTGACAAGGATTCGAGTCGAATCCTGACAAGGATTCGAGTCGAATCCTGACAAGGATTCGAGTCGAATCCTGACAAGGATTCGAGTCGAATCTTGACAAGGATTCGAGTCGAATCTTGACAAGGATTCGAGACGAATCCCGACAAGGATTCGAGACGAATCCTGACAAGGATTCGAGACGAATCCTGATAAGGATTCGAGACGAAACCCGACAAGGATTCGAGACGAATCCTGATAAGGATTCGAGACGAATCTTGACAAGGATTCGAGGCGAATCGTGACAAGGATTCGAGGCAAATCTTGACAAGGATCCAAGACGAATCCTTTCCAGGACTCGAGACTAATACTGACTAGGATTCTAGACGAATCCTGACAAGGATTCTAGACGAATCCTGACAAGGATTCTAGACGAATCCTGACAAGGATTCTAGACGAATCCTGACAAGGATTCTAGACGAATCCTGACAAGGATTCTAGACGAATCCTGACAAGGATTCTAGACGAATCCTGACAAGGATTCTAGACGAATCCTGACAAGGATTCTAGACGAATCCTGACAAGGATTCTAGACGAATCCTGACAAGGATTCTAGACGAATCCTGACAAGGATTCTAGACGAATCCTGACAAGGATTCTAGACGAATCCTGACAAGGATTCTAGACGAATCCTGACAAGGATTCTAGACGAATCCTGACAAGGATTCTAGACGAATCCTGACAAGGATTCTAGACGAATCCTGACAAGGATTCTAGACGAATCCTGACAAGGATTCTAGACGAATCCTGACAAGGATTCTAGACGAATCCTGACAAGGATTCTAGACGAATCCTGACAAGGATTCTAGACGAATCCTGACAAGGATTCTAGACGAATCCTGACAAGGATTCTAGACGAATCCTGACAAGGATTCTAGACGAATCCTGACAAGGATTCTAGACGAATCCTGACAAGGATTCGAGACGAATCCTGACAAGGATTCCAGACGGTTCCTGACAAGGATTCGAGACGAATCCTGACATGGATTCGAAACTAATCCTGACATGGATTCGAGACAAATTCTGACGGGGACTCGAGACGAATCCTGACTGGGATTCGAGATGAATCCTGACAAGGATTCGAGACGACTTCTGACAAGGGTTCGAGGCGCATCCTGACAAGGATTTAAAAGGAATCCTGACAATGATTCCAAAGGAATCCTGACAAGGACTCGAAACGAATCCAGACAAGGATTCGAAACTTATCCTGACAAGAATTTGAGAGGAATCCTGGCACGCCAAATTTCAAGTGTTGCTTCCCGTCTAGACCAGCATCCTTCCATCCCATAAAAGCAGCACACTAAAAAACATGCCTTCAAATGAACTTCGATGCCCCTCACCCCGAGGAAAATCCGAAATTACAAATTTAGAAGGGATCATAAATAACTTCAAGTACCGTCGCGTTTTTGCCATGAACTTTTGTGCCAAGTTTGATACCATTTTCATCGAATCCCCCTTGCGCCCTTCCATCTGTTCGGAAGCTATTCCTCCCAGCAATGAATCCGGGGTGGAAGTGGAAGTACTAAGGCTGCGAGCTCCCGGGAGCTCCTCACGTATTCTTACAAGTGGATTCAAAGGTTTTATCATCCTGTTTTTATGCGAAGAAAGAGAATACTTTTCGGGGAGAAAAAAGAATGCGGAGAAACACCACTCTTCACAGTGTTCAGACTTAGACGCGCTTTGTGTCTACTCGGTGCCTTACGACCCCCATTCTCACCTTCCTCGTAGGTTTTATATGTCTGGGAGGCGTAAAAAAAAGTGAGAATCTTTGATTCATGGTATCTACACGGACGCATCCACAGAGATTGAACTTTGGCGACGAGTGTCGAAGGAAAAATGAGACGGCTGCCAGTTATGGGTTTCGTTATTGGATAGAGATTAAATGTTGATGGTTATCTAATATGTTGTTTGAGAGAAATTAAGCTTGGAATTTACTGGATTCGATCGTACGAGGTAGAAGCAGAGACCCGCTAACGAATCTCTGGATTTTGTTCTCCAATGGACACAATACCACAACACAAGGATATGTATGGGTGAGCTCGTTCCATATTATTTTCATAAGTAAAAAAAACCACATACGGTAAGTAAACGATAATTTTTTATTCATTATGCTTTTATGAACTTAATAAACAATGGCGTTCTGGAAGGTGCACAAATAGGAAAGTAAATTAGTCCCATGCTTCATTTGTTGATTTCTTGTACAATTTCATTGTTCTGATCAATCATGAAGTAGCAGCTATGAATTCTACGGTCTATTGATCATTTTCATGCAATATTTTATGAACAAATTTTCATCGAACCTAACGACTGCTGTGAAAAACTGAATCATAATAGCAGACCAATAAAAAGCAGAGAAAATGGGATAAAAAACGGCTAACCACCCGTCATACATCATTGACAGAAACCGCCACTCACTCCAGAAAGCTTTCACTTGGAAGTCACATGGCCATGGTCGTTAGGGTAGCTCATTGCGCTGTATTCACCACTACATTGTTCTGTATGGTGCGAGAATTAATCCGACACGCTCCTAAATAGGCACTCATCTCTCATCGGTTGCTCCAGCTCTCCCAACCATCAACACAAACAGCTCACTTATGCATGTGTGTCTGAGAGTCTGAACTCCGTTCCATGCATGGTGGTCTATATTTAGAACCGGGAACAACAAGAACAACATCCGGCCAAGCGGATCACCCAGCACAGCACCGACCGGGAACGTGACGGCCACGAGAACACGACGAAGAACACACGAAAACAGGAAGCATGTCAAGGATAATCGACGATGGCAGGCACCCGCATCCAAAAAGCATTCTCTCCCTGTTTTCTCGTTGAAACACACCAGTCGGAGTCAACCAAGCCGACCAACCATGCCGTTAGGATCATCAATATCCTAACTGCTGGAGGTTGCAAGCTGTCGAAGGGGTGGATTGGCAATGAAATGGGATATCTAGGGTCACCGATGGGAAGAGTCTATTGATTAACCCTTATGTGGCCGACAGGGTACCCGGGTACCCAGCGCCCATTTAAAAAGCACGGTGTAGAAAAAAGAAAAAAGTTTGTCGGACACATAACGGTTAAATGCGAGACTGGTGCGATTAACTGTTATTGAATTTCAAACGTATTGGCCGAGTAGCAGACATCTTAGTTTCATAAGTTTAAATTACAGTTATTTTACAATTGTTCTTTTGTGTAATATATGAGTAAAACTCACTAGAAACCAAAAAGAAACTTAAACCCACATCAAGTGTTACGCTTGATTTCTCGGATGGGGTATACGCAATGGATATGGCAGCGGCGTTCAGAAGGTCGTCTGTTGATTCCTTCGTGGCGGCATGGTCCCTCTCCTGTTTCTGTTATTGTTGCTGCGAAGATGGTTGATGAATGTTCGGATGCGTCTCTCATCCACACCCGGAAGGTGATTGATGAGCGAATTGTGAATCCTCAGTTTGCCTCAGTCTCTGAGTGTACGTGTGTGTGCGCAGGAATGCGAGTGGGATACCTAACAGCAGTGCGTGCGTGGTTTCTGAATGTCAATTTTGGTGAACTTTCAATTAAGAACCTGTCAGAGTAGGGGCACCCCAAAAATGTGCCACGTGGTTACTGGCTGTCTGTGTGATGACGAGTGGGGCTGGGATCGATTATCGTGGGTAAATGTTTCCGTAGGGGGTTTGGCGGGAACTCGAAGTGATGATTAATTAGCATTGGGTATTGTGTGGGGCTTTCCAGGTATTTTGCATGGGATTTCTTGGCACGAGGAAATCGTAGTGTTTGGCTTTAGCTTCTTAGTTTGAATGCTGGAAACACTGCAATATAAATTTTTAAATTTAATACCCACAACTGAAATATTGACAAAGTAAAAAAAAAAATCGGTAATCTCTCTGATAAGGTCATTAACAATTCAGAGAAATTTACGCTGATTTGTGGCTCTAAGAGTTCATGAAAGATACAGGGGATAGACATATTTGATGCACTTTTCGAAAAGTTACAGCTAGTTGAACATTTTTTGAAAAGTGAAAATTTTGCCTGATCCGATGATTTTGTCTATCCCCTGTTATTTGATATTTATTCTAGTCCTAATCTATTCTAGTCTATTCAAGTCTGTTCTAGTCTATTCTAGTTTATTCTTCTAGTCTATTCTAGTCTATTCAAGTCTATTCAAATCTATTCTAGTCTATTGTAGCATATTCTAGTCTATTGTAGCATATTCTAGTCTATTGTAGCATATTCTAGTCTATTCTAGTCTATTCTAGTCTATTCTAGTCTATTCTGGTCTATTCTAGTCTATTCTAGTCTATTCTAGTCTATTCTAGTCTATTCTAGTCTATTCTAGTCTATTCTAGTCTATTCTAGTCTATTCTAGTCTATTCTAGTCTATTCTAGTCTATTCTAGTCTATTCTAGTCTATTCTAGTCTATTCTAGTCTATTCTAGTCTATTCTAGTCTATTCTAGTCTATTCTAGTCTATTCTAGTCTATTCTAGTCTATTCTAGTCTATTCTAGTCTATTCTAGTCTATTCTAGTCTATTCTAGTCTATTCTAGTCTATTCTAGTCTATTCTAGTCTATTCTAGTCTATTCTAGTCTATTCTAGTCTATTCTAGTCTATTCTAGTCTATTCTAGTCTATTCTAGTCTATTCTAGTCTATTCTAGTCTATTCTAGTCTATTCTAGTCTATTCTAGTCTATTCTAGTCTATTCTAGTCTATTCTAGTCTATTCTAGTCTATTCTAGTCTATTCTAGTCTATTCTAGTCTATTCTAGTCTATTCTAGTCTATTCTAGTCTATTCTAGTCTATTCTAGTCTATTCTAGTCTATTCTAGTCTATTCTAGTCTATTCTAGTCTATTCTAGTCTATTCTAGTCTATTCTAGTCTATTCTAGTCTATTCTAGTCTATTCTAGTCTATTCTAGTCTATTCTAGTCTATTCTAGTCTATTCTAGTCTATTCTAGTCTATTCTAGTCTATTCTAGTCTATTCTAGTCTATTCTAGTCTATTCTAGTCTATTCTAGTCTATTCTAGTCTATTCTAGCCTATTCTAGTCTATTCTAGTCTATTCTAGTCTATTCTAGTCTATTCTAGTCTATTCTAGTCTATTCCAGTCTATTCCAGTCTATTCCAGTCTATTCTAGTCCATTCTAGTCTATTCTAGTCTATTCTAGTATATTCTAGTCTATTCTAGTCTATTCTAGTATACTCTAGTATATTCTAATCTATTCTAGTCTATTCTAGTCCATTCTAGTCCATTCTAGTCTATTCTAGTCTATTCTAGTCTATTCTAGTCTATTCTAGTCTATTCTAGTCTATTCTAGTATATTCTAGTCTATTTTAGTCTCTTTTTTCTCAAGTTTCTTTCTCCTGAACACACATATCCATATCACAGCAAAATCTTAATTAGACCCTACCAGCCAAATTAATATTCATGATTCTCACTGAATGGAAACTAGGTAAAACCTAAACTCAAAAACTCTTGAAGATCTGAAGACACACATTTTGATTCTCAATCCGCTTTTTTTTTCATTATATTTACACTAGCTGACCCGGCAAACCTTGTATTGCCCATTTTAATTGGGGATTTTGCACTACGACATAGTTTTTCTAATGTTTTTGTTATTTTCTTAACTTGTACTACATATGAACAGGAACATATCCACCATGTTGACAAACTTAACCGTTCAAAAAATCATTAATTAGTTGTAGGGGAAATAAGGGTAAAATGAACACCCCAAGCGTTTGGTGACGTTTTTAATGGAAATATGTTAAAATCTTGCATTTTTACCATGTAATATCGTAGATTGGATTATTGTTATTTTTTTTTGGTTTATTAACGACACTTTACACCACAATGGTGCATTCGTGTCAAATAGATGGGATTATGTTCCAAACATTCTAGAAGAAAAAAATTGGTCAAAACTATACAGTTTTCTTTATTTTTTTATTTTTTTTTTCGATTGTAAAAAATGTGAGAAAACCGAGTAGCGAAAAACAGTGATGGTAATGAACAATCGATGGGGATAAAATGAACACATATTTAAAAGTTTTTTTAAACGTGTAATTGCAATATATATATAACTGCATGTCAATAAAATTGATGTAAATTGTATGTACTACGACTTTAAAACTTCTTATTTAAAGTTTACATTTTTTTTTAAATAATTATTTGAAAAAATGTACTAAAACAGGCGATTTTTCTAATAACAATCTTATTCTTTTAATGTAAAATATGTTTTCTTAATTTTTTACTCTAGTTATCTAACGATATTCGTTAGAGATTTCAGTATATCGAGTTTGAACAAAATCTTATAAAAATTATATAAAGTTTGAACCAACTGTTCATTTTACCTCCAAGCTCTGTTTGTTTCAAAGTTACTTTAAAAAATTTATTTAAAACAATACCTATTTTTTCACTAAATGTTTTCTTTTAGGAGTAAATTATTAGAATATGGTATTGGGTTTCTCATTCATGTTTAGACTTCTGTGATAATTTGGGGATCCACTGAATCAACATTTCCCAGCGAAATTTCACACTAATGAAATTTATTTTGTTTACCTGTTGTGCATCCGACGCCCCTGTCAAGAACTGTACTGAACTTGTGTATGCCAGCCGCTGCGAAGTCGTGTGCGAAATTCGACTGTGATGAAAATGAATTTCGGCCGAGTCTAAATGGGTGCAAATGTCGCAATATCACACATGAGGAAATTTGCGAATAATAGATGAATTGGCTTGATTTATGATTGGCTCTGTTTTACATCAGACCATATTATTTTCATGATTTTTAATATTTTCGTCATGTTATGGTGGTTTAGTTATTTTTTAAGTCCAATATCAGCAGAAGCGCAATGATTTATGTTGTTGCATAGAACCCAATTGTTAGAATATGCAAAAATACCATAAATGCTACTGCAAAAAGCAGCCTATTTTAAAAGAAGGAAAAATCTTAGACAAAGAATGTTGTTCGGTGATTTGGTTGCTAACCAACTCTTTATCAATGTAACTTAAAAGGACAAATCGACCATAGAGTTAACAGTTCAACTGCCATAAACTATACACAACAGTGCCACTCGAAAAGAAAACCTAAAAAGAAGGAAACACTTAGGTATGTTGTAAGGGTTAGCAGTTATTCCGTAAAGAAAATGTAACAGTGTGACTTGAAAGAACACCTATTACAAAAATAAGGAAACATCTCTGATGGAGTGAGCATTATAAGCAGCAGGAAGTACAACCTGTGTGACGAAGAGGGCATGCTGATCATTCTGCCTGTGGATTCAATGAACATTCGGCCTGATGTCCATTCGGGAAATTTTTCATTTGGCTCTATGAACTTCGGCCTAACAGCCGTCGGACGTACACTTTTTCCTAGTTATGCAAACATTTCTGCAAGGGCCCATATAGCCGAGGCGGTAAACGCACGGGTATTCAGCATGACCATGCTGAGGGTGACGGGTTCGATTCCCGGTCGGTCCAGGATCTTTTCGTAAAGGAAATTTCCTTGACTTCCTTGGGCATAGAGTATCTTCGTGCCTGCCACACGATATACACATGCAAAATGGTCATTGGCAGAGGAAGCTCTCAGTTAATAACTGTGGAAGTGCTCATAGAACACTAAGCTGAGAAGCAGGCTTTGTCCCAGTGAGGACGTTACGCCAAGAAGAGGAGAGGAGGCAAACATTTCTATTTCATTTGTATGAGAACCTCCTCCACCCTCTTGAAGGACTCACAATATCATGGACATTTCATGCCTTCAAAAATGTCCACAAGACAAATTTAGTTCATTTAGCAAATATTATGTTGAAATTCTCTGTATTCTGTTTCATTAGGGTGACGGGGTGTTGCGCCCAGATGAAGGAGGGGTCGCAGACCCTCAACTTTTGAAACATTCCTTGTCTTCAACACACTCTACATGCCACACAATTTGTGTTTAATTGTCTGAATAAATATTATCTCATGTCGATTTTTTTTTCTAGAATGCCCACTTCTTCATAATAGTGTAATAGTGTTTTTTTTTTTAAAAGGAAAAATCACTTATGGAGTGAGCATCACTTGGAGCAGCTTAAGTATCAGGAAGTACAACCTGTGTGTGTGGTCTTTTCCCTTTTTATAGATGGAAGGGAAGCGTTTAAAAACCTCCATATGCCCTCAACTAACATGATAATGGCCAATAATTCTTTAGAAGGTTTTCAGAACCGTTATAGAACCTTATACCTTTTAATTCGGTTTTATGATGGTTTTATGGGCCTCTTCTAGTCTTATTAACTTTAAAAATGTTACTTGGGAAATTTAGTTCCCTTTGCTTTTTAACTGCTTTGTAACCGTTGGATTACAAATTTCTGGTTTTTGTTTTGTATTTTATGTTGAGTATCGGACCATTCACGTTGCTTGTGTAAAAACAGTAGGAATATATAGAAGTGAAATGGTTAAGTACCGCTGTAACTGTTTTGTCGCTACCAATTATGTAACATTTCTGTAAAAATGAGCGACAACGAAATAGCAAATGACGGGAAAGGGAGAAAATTAGAATTTTAGCGGCAACCGCCTTAAATCAGCAGCTATTGCTAACGACGTCCGTGTGCTGTGCATGTTTTAACCCTTTATAAGGCATATCAACTATATTGCCACCTAAACTTTTTTTCTGCTCGATAACAACTTATATCGTATTTTTTTTCGGTTCACTCATACGTGGGTATGTTTTTGGTCCTGAACCAAGCTTTAATCACAATTTGGGAGCTGTTTGTAGACTGAAAAAAGGTAAAATTTGACTGCTTTAAAAAAATAAGCTCAAAAACTGTAAAACCGATGATTTTGTAAATATTTTAAGAAATAATCAAATAACTGTATACATGAGCTGAACCACGCAGTTTATGAGTTGAGCCTTTTCCACTTCGAAATCAGGCTGTTTGTCGCAGTCTTAAAAAGAAAAGTACCTAAAACATGCATTGCAAGAATATTGCCACCTAAATTTTTGAGTGTTTCTTTTAAACAAAAATAATTCTGTACATTGAATCATGCAGATAATCATTTCCGTAATAGTATGCGCTAGTTTTGTCGGCCTTATAAAGGGAAAATTTTTAAAATGTATCGACCTCTTTGGACCTCCGTCCAGCACACGGCTCGGCCCGCGAAACCGGGTACGTTTTCCGCGCCTAACCGTAAATGACCGTGAGTTCTCATAGAGGGACTAATAGCTCGGCCCGAAGGCCCTAAACGTAAGCTGCCGTTCTAAGCATATCTGTACCATGTTGTTTTTCTACGCATACTGTCCCACCGCTTTTACTTAAGTGACAACTAAAAATCAATGTCAGAAAAATGCTTGACGTTGTCGGGGAATATTAATTTGTGATGCAAAATGAAAAAAATATTAAGTTTATTTAATGGCTCTGTTACTGAGAAAAACACGGTAAGAATGCAAAACAACATGGGACAGATATGCTTAGAAGGGCAGTAAGGAAGTCAAATGTAACCAGGCGTCCGGGTGAGTCAGATCGAGTGTATTGTAGTTCCGTAGAGTTGGTATTACACCCTCCCGTTTGTTAAGGAAGGGATAGGGATTGCATATCGGGACTACCTCCATTCAGGTAAATCTGCAACAACCTCAATTCCATTGGCCCACCTGATGGTAAATTATTATCCACTTTAGGGCCTCGTATCCGTTACAAAACGGTCACACACAGCGGCTCGGGAGTTTAGATGGCTCCCGAGTCTAATAGCAAAAGGCCCGCCATCGTCTACTGCAAGACGATTGCCTTAACCGTAAAGGAGGGATTCGTCTCGGCACGGTCGTTCCGGTCTCGTCCTGGGCCGTGCCAATTACGAAAAAGAAGCATAATGCCTGATGTCCGAATCCATCCAGCAACGCCCGCTGGTCCCCGTCGGTCGAGCACTGACCCGAGATACCCGCCATTCCATTCCCGAGCTGCCCCGGCGGCGAAATTCCGGCCACACGGTAGTGTAGGATCAGCCGTGTGGGCCAAAGCAATGAGGCGGTAGTCTGCAGCAGTGAGTAATTAGGCCCAATTAGATAAACTCGCTTTCACACTTTTGGAATTTTGATTGTGGTATCTGTCTCGGCAAACGTCGTACTGCCTGCCTACTGTGTTTTTTGGTGTGCAGCTCCATAGGGACGTTCCCCGCAAGGTCATTTGTATGGGAGCCCCCCGTTCCAGAGATCGGAGAGGTCTCATACCAAGCTAAGAACCTTCTCCGGTCCCAAAAATACCCACACACAAAATTTCACACCGATCGGTTCAGTAGATTCTGAATCCATAGCGGTCAGACAGACAGACAGACAGACGGAAATTCATTTTTATATATATAGATATATATAGATAGAAGATAGATATATATAGATATAATCATGATGAGATTTCTTGTATGGTTAAAGTACAACTGATTAAAGCCACTAAACAAATTCAGCAATATTAGCAATATTAGTTATTATGCTTGAAGATTATCATAGATTATTGATCGAGAATTCTTATTGCGAATCACTTCTCTAATTTTACTAAATTTTTCAACTAGCCTAAAGCCCCGGGATTTTCTTTGTTGTCCTGGGACTAAACTAGAAGTAAGAGATGGATGTGACTACAGTTCCGATTCGACATGGGTAACTTACTTGCTAATCGACTCAAAGTATCGACTCGCGAAACCGAATGAGAGAACCTTGATTCTTTTCAAAAGAGATGCGATTCGTTGACGTTTATCACGAATACGAAAAGAGTGAGCTTGACTGCGCAGTTTATAATGATTCGTAGCAGAACATCGCAACCTTTGTCAATTAATATTTTTTTCATACTCATATTGTACGGCAAGCTCGCACCATTGATTCGATTCTTCGGTGGAATTAACGAAAATCTGCGAATCTAGCATTTTACTACGTCATGCTCAGACGTCTGTGCATATCGTCAACGTCCATACCATGTAAGTGTTTTTTTTTTCCAAAACTGGGTTGAATTGTGCGAAAACGAGTCGGCTCACTTTCTTTTCATCAAATCCCAGACTTAGTCACTAAATCGATCAAAAGAGTCAATTATTTTTCGAGAGTGAATCGGAAGCAATTCACTCTCAAAATGGAATCAGGGACCTTTTCATCACATTCGATTTGTTCAACCTCTGAGGTAATAACACAGTACAGAAAATAACTGTACATTAGTTCGGTGTTCTCAATGACAATGAAGTAGTACGACATGCATTAAATTCTAATGATACGAATAATATTACAAAAGATCTTTTTTTGTTTTTTTTTTATCTGTATTAGCGAGATTTTTAGCCCTAGGCTAGTTCATCTCGGGACCCACGCTTTACTTCCCTTGCGAAGGAAGAACTCATATTTTGCGAGTTTGTCGGGAGTGGGATTCGATCCTAGGTCCCAGGTCCGCTTCACACAAAAGATCTTAATACTGACCAGAAAAAAAAGTAGATCGTTCAACTATTTTATAAATGCATTGTCATTCAGTTTCCATCAAACACTTTTCTAATTCAATTATTTTTATCTTTTTGCAGGTAAATATAATTCATCATACCATGTCTACCACTTTTGAAGATCTGCTGCCAGACAAGTACGGATATATTAAACAACAATAATCTTACAATTTTTATTTACTTAGAATGCACGACCTTGATCGTCAACAAACATTATTCATAACATTGTTTGGTGATTGCACAGTCAGAATTAGCCCAATACCATATGTGTTTAATGGCACAAATTTCCCAAACGAAGGAGAATGTGCCTCTTGGGCCAACCTACAGATTATATGTGTTTGATTTTCAATATATTCCACTCTAAACCAATTTTGTGTGGGTTTGTGTAACATTTTTTGGATGAATGTCAAGCATTGAACGTGTCTGTGACTTTAAATTTGATTACCAACGTAAATGTCAAGAATTCCGCAACTACCGCTTCGGGTAATAGCAAAGTCAGGTCTAGTTTTTCTGGAATCGAACGTCTGACCGGAGGCAACAACTCGTGCCCGTAGAGGATTACCGGTCTTATTAGCGGTTTGTACATGGTGCATTTGGTGCGTGGGTGAATCTTTTTCGACCGCAGTTTCTTCCGGAGCCCGTAGTAGGCGCGACTTCCGCTGATGATGCGCCTCCGAATTTCACGGCTCACGTTGTTGTCAGCCATCAGTAAGGATCCGAGGTAGACGAATTCCTCCACCACCTCGAAAGTATCCCCGTCTATCGTAACATTTTTACCCTGACGGATCCGGTCGTGTTCGGTTCCGCCTACCAGCATGTACACCACCAGTTCGACCTTTGCTGCTTCGCGATTCAGACGGGTGCCACCGTTCCAAACGTTCTGGTAATATTGTCCATGTCGTCCGCGAAGCACACAATTTGTCCGGATTTTGTGAAAATCGTTCCCCGGCTGTTTAGCCCGCATCACATCTTCCAGAGCGATGTTGAAAAGTAGGCATGAGAGTCCATCACCTTGTCGCATTCCCCGGCGAGATTCGAATAAACTGGATAGTTCACCCGAAACCCTTACGCCGTTTTGCACACCGTCCATCGTTGCTTTAATCAGTCTAGTCAGCTTCCCAGTAAAGCCGTTTTCGTCCATGATTCTCCATAGCGCTGCGCGGTCGATACTATCGTATACCGCTTCAAAGTCGATGAACAGGTGATGCGTTGGGACCTGGTATTCACGGCATTTCTGGAGGATTTACCGTACGGTAAAGATCTGGTCCGTTGTCGACCGGCCGTCGATGAAGCCGGCTTGATAACTTCTCACGAACTCATTCGTTTTAGGTGACAGACGACGGAAGCATTCAAAATAGTGATCGCCCTGAAGTTCTCACATTCCAAATGGTCGCCTTTCTTGTGACAGATTATCCCTTCCTTCCACTCCTCCGGTAGCTGTTCGGTTTCCCAGATCCTGACTATCAGCCGATGCAGACAGGTGGCCAACTTTTCTGGGCCCACATTGATGAGTTCAGCTGCGATACCATCCTTACCAGCTGCTTTGTCGGTTTTGAGCTGATGAATGGCATCCTTAACTTCCGTCAGCGTGGGAGTTGGTTCATTTCCGTCTTTCGCTGCACTGGCGTCGTCGTTTCCTCCGTTGCCGTGGGCTCCCGTGCCTACGTTCTCCACGCTGATCGAAGTGCTGCTTCCACCTTTCGATCACCTCACATTCGTCCGTCGAGTGGCCTCTGTCTTTATCCCTGCATTTTTCGGCTCGCGGCACGAAGCCGTTGCGGGATGCGTTGAGCTTCTGATAGAACTTCCGTGTTTCTTGGGAACGGCATAGCAGTTCCACTTCTTCACACTCCGCTTCTTCCAGTCGGCGCTTTTTCTCCCGAAAGAGGCGGGTCTGCTGATTCCGCTTCTGTTTGTAACGTTCCACGTTCTGTCGAGTCCCTAGCTGCAGCATTACCGCCCTCGCTGCGTTCTTCTCCTCCAAAACCGTTCTGCACTCTTCGTCGAACCATTCGTTCCGTCGATTCCGTTCTACGTACTCGATGGTGCTCTCGGCTGTGTTGTTGATGGCTGCTTTCACTGTACATACTCCAGCAGTCCTCTAGAGGGGCCTCATCGAGCTCGCCCTCGTCTGGCAACGTGGCCTCGAGATTCTGCGCGTATGCTGAGGCGACATCCGGTTGCTTCAGTCACTCTAGATTGTACCGTGGCGGTCGCTGGTACCGTACATTGTTGATGACGAAGAGTTTTGGGCGCAGTTTCACCATCACCAGATAGTGGTCGGAGTCGATGTTGGCGCCACGATAGGTCCTGACGTCGATAATGTCGGAGAAGTGCCGTCCGTCAATCAGAACGTGGTCGATTTGAGATTCCGTATGCTGTGGTGATCTCCAGGTGTAACGATAATGTAGGCTGTGTTGGAAAAAGGTGCTACGTATGGCCATATTTTTGGAGGCGGTGAAATCAATGAGTCATAGGCCGTTTTAGTTCGTCTGCTGGAGGGCGCTGAACTTACCAATCGTCGGTCTGAATTCCTCCTCCTGGCCTACCTGAGCGTTTAATTCTCCTATGATGATCTTGATGTCGTGGCTTGGGCAGCGATCGTACTCGCGTTCGTGCTGCGCGTAAAATGCGTCCATGTCATCATCAGTACTTCCGGGGTGTGGGCTGTGCACGTTTATTATGCTGAAGTTAAGGAATCGGCCCTTGATTCTTGTGAAGAATTAGCATTAAGTTAAAATTCACAAATACAAAAAAACTAAAAAAACGCCCTTGATCCTCAACCTGCACATTCTTTCGTCGATCGGCCACCAACCGATCACGCGTCTCTGAATATCACCCATCACGATGAAAGCTGTTCCCAGCTCGCGTGTGTTGCCACAGCTCTGATAGATAGTATGATTATCTCTAAACGTTCGCACCATGGATCCTGTCCAACACACCTCCTGCAGCGCTACTATTCCGAACCCGCGGTCCTTCAGTAGATCGTTGACTTTTTTCGACTGTTGAATTTTTACTCTCGGAGGATGGCTTACCAGTTTTGACAAAAATAAAAATCCTGCTACATATTTTATCTTGCCCGATGTTTCGGTTCGTTTAGGACTTTTTTCTGGGACTCTAAAAGATTATTTATCAAATCAATTGGATAAAACTACAAAATTACAAACTTTTCAATTTTTACCGAATTTCACAGATTTTTCGTCCAGTGTGGTTTATGGGCGTTCAACAAAATTTCAGCGGAGTTTCACGGGGGTTTGAAGTGCCGTTTAATGATTTTATGCAGTTTTTTAAAGAATCCCAAGGGTTCCCTATTGATTTCGGGGATTTCAAGAGAGTGGAATGGCATTATGGTGATTTTACAAAAGTTTAGCTTATTGAACGCAGTGGCTTAATTTTAAAATAATTAAGGGAATTTGAGGAGCGTTTCGATAATTTAAAGTGCCTAGAGACCCCTGGTGTCCCCTGAGATCCCATAAAACGCCCTTGAAATCTCCAGGTACCTCCTGGAGACCTCATAAATCATTATTTAAACCTCCAGGTACCGCCCCTGAAACCCCATGAGGCCCCCTTAAATGCCATGGGACCCTCTAACACACCCCTAAGGCTCCTTGGAACCCCCTGAAACCCCATGAGTCCCGTTTAAAACAAAGTATGTGTCTGTAGAACCTTAATATCAGCATTTTGAAAACAATACGCTGGCTCTTGTTATTCGAGAGCTATAGATAGATAGATCCTCTGGAACTCCACTGAGACTCGGTGATTTGCTCTTTGCTCCCTTTAGCCCCCTTGAAAGCTCTTGGAAAGCCCCTGAGATTCCTTGAAGTTCCTTTCAGAATACTAAAACACCCTGAGAGGACCCTAAGACCCTTTTGAACGCCCTTGAAACCTTCTGATTCTCCTGAAACCCCCTTGCAACGTTTCCTGGTACTCCGTTGAAACCTTTTGGGATTTCCTGAAATGCCCCTATAACCTCTCTTTGCTGTACCTTAAAAACGCCCCCTGGCCGCCGTTGCCTGTCCACCTTAAAAAAAAAGTGTATAGATTAAAAGTGCATAAAAATTGTTAAAATATCACGTACTGATCGTGACTAACCGTGAGGCGATCGCGACGATCAGATTAGATCAAAACAATAACAATCCGGCATTGACGGATCGATGACGTACAACATGACATTTCCAATAATACCCAACGTGATCCAATGGGAGCTTGCATGCAATGTTGTACATGAACCCCTACAAATGTTCTGGTGACATATTAGTGACATCCTATTTGAATTCAGTGTTGCGAGTAATTCTATTAGATTAGCATATTAATCATATTGAACTATAAAGTTGAATTAGCCATATCGATATAGAACATTGACCACTTGTAACGACCTGACAAATGAAATACAGAATCATTATCTACAAACCAAACCAAAACTGTGTCTAAGTTTTAACAAAAATAATCTGCAAAAAGGATGTTTTAGTGTAAAATAGGCTATGTCGTTTCGGCATGAATCACGAGTTGTATCAAGTTCACAAAGAAGTGAACATTGCTAAACGTATAAAATAGGGTTGACAACGAGCGAACTGACCAGATTTCCGGCCGTTTGGCTGAACGCCATTTGGCCGAATTCCATCTGGCCGAATGAGCCGATTGGTCGAACGCTGTTTGGCTTAATTTATGATCAGAAGAATTCAGAAGAAGTTTTTGACATTCTTACATTCTTCTTTTAATGATAAGCTGTTCTTTCGAGTTATACTGATGCGGGCATCAGTTACATGTTCACTTAAGTTCACCATTCATTTTTCAGCCAAACGGCATTCGGTCAAATGACCTGGAACCGGTGTGAAAGACAGAGGAAAGAAATGTGGGAATAATACCCAACTGGGAAACAGGTCAAGGTCCGTGACTCTGTGGGCGGCCGTGAACGGACTGGACTACACAAGGTTGAACAAGGCCTGGAATCCCTGACAGTTTATGCAAAACTGGCGGATCATCGTTTAAGACCGACGACGAAGGAGTCTTCTGCGATTTTATTTTTCGGCGACGACGGAGTCTATCGTATTTCGCCTACTGTGATAAGTTTGTGCGAAGTTATCAATCCGAGTACGTTCACGGGCACTCGTCAACGAACCAGACCTTCATTGAGAGACAAATCCTCTAAAAATTCCGCGTATACCAGGTCCCAACACACCACCGGGTCATCGTCTGTAAGACGGCGTAGGAGACTAACATGGGCGATAACGGCTTTTCTGGGAAATTCAGTAAACTGATCAAAGCGACGATGAACGGTGAAAAAACTGTCTATGGGTTTCGGGCCATCTGTATAGTTCGTTCGAATCTCGCTGGGGACTACGAGAAAATCATGTACTCTGCTGTTCAATATGACCTGGATGGTATTTTTTTTATCTTTATTAACGAGATTTTTAGCCCTAGGCTAGTTCATCTCGGGACCCACGCTTCACTTCCCTTCCGAAGGAAGAACTCACATTTTGCGAGTTTGTCGGGAGTGGGATACCTGGATGGTACTATGTGACGAGTTAAGCTCAATAGCTGGGGTAAAATTTTCACGAAATCTAGCACAGTTTGTCTGTTTGTCTTGGACTATGCTCGAGGTGGTCATTAGACCTGTTCACTTTGAAACTTTTTTCTCCGATTCTCCGTGTCACATCAAATTATCAATCCACATGCAAAAACAAGTCTTCAGTCCAAAATTGAGCCAAATTGATAAAGATTTAAAGGTGTATCAAATCGATTTTGTGGTTTTTTAACCGTTTTCACAGAAATTTACTCATAAATCCAGAAAATTGCTCCGAAAGGGTGTCGAAAATACCGTTTGGATATAGTTGGTACAATACTCTACAACTTTGCCGAAGACACTACGGTGTTTAAATTGCTTATTTCGAAACTATTCAATAATTTTAGTTGAGAAATCACAAAAAAAACACGATATTTTTACGATTTTACATCTAAAAGTCATGTAATTTTACATAATTTAAAGTGACTAAATTAATTAGCTATTTCTCCTTTGTGTAACGAACATTTCGTCCATACATTGTTTTTATGTAGGAATTTGTTTTCAATGACTAATTATCAAAAGTATGTCACGTTGATACTAAAAATCGCGTAGAGTTGCCAGCACGAATTAAAACAAAGTTACCCATGATTAAGACGTCATGCCATCGTATTCTAATGTATTTTGATTCAAGTATCAGAAATGGCGCAGATGATAAGGCTCGAGCCTGCGGATCAGAAGGTCCCAGATTCAAGCTCAAATACATAATAATCTTTTTTTTTTCTTTCTTTGTAGCAATTAGGATGATGAATCTGCCATGAGCCATGACCCATGCCTTACACGCAATCTCCCAAATAATGATGATCGGGACCTACCAATTAAGCCCATTCCAGGACTAGCTAGATATTTAGTTTACTTGTTGACAAGAAATCGTGTCGACGAGATTAGCTGGACGAAATATTGGACATCTGTTTGATACCGATTAATTTAGCTAAAACAATTCAATACGATGATGGAACTGCTTCTGGATGCAAAATTTATCATACAACTGTGGAGATTACTTCTATCTATCTAGCCACAAGCAACACAACTACACGATAAAGGGAAACTTCATTCTTACTATGCACTCTACGGTTCCGAAACAAGGTTATGATGCCAAATTGCAATGAGATGCAGAGCGTAGTCTCATTAACTTATAGATGGATCGAGACGCAAAAAAATCCTATTCCAGGGCTCGAACCTTGAATCTTCGAATCGGCAGTCTCATGCTCAACCATCTACACCAAATTGAAACTGATGCAGATGCGACAAAGAAATGTTATGACGCTTTAATCATGGGTAACTTTGTTAAATTTTGTGCTGGCAACTCTATACGATTTTTAGTATCAACGTGACATACTTTTGATAATTAGTCAATGAAAACGAATTCCTATACAAAAATGATGTATGGACGAAATGGTCGTAACACATAGGAGCAATAGCTAATAAAATTTGTCACTTAAAACAATGTAAATTTACATGACTTTTACATGAAAAACCGTAAAAATATTGTATTTTTTCGCGATTTTTTAACGAAAATTGTTGAATAACTTTGAAATAAGCAATTTAAACACCGTAGTGTCTTCGGCGAAGTTGTAGAGTATTGTTCCAACTATATTTTAACGGTGTGTATGGTACCTTTTCGGTGCATTTTTTTGGATATTGGAGTACATTTTCGTGAAATTGCTCGAAAAAACACAAAATCGATTTGATACACCTCTGAACTTTTATCAATTTGGCTCATTTTTTAACTGAAGACTTGTTTTTGCATGTGGATTGATAATTTGATGTGACACGGGTAGGTAAAAAAAAGTGAACAGGTCTAGTGGTCATACAATCACTCTGAGTGTTCGAGCATCAGGAGCTTGGCCATCTTTGGTGATAGGGTATTGGTTCCCTTATTAAGCATGTGGCTTCCATTTTCATCCTACGAAAAACAGAGGATTGAAGCCCTGTTTGTGTTGTTTCTTATTTGTGTATTTTTTGTTAGAAGTGAGCATCCATGAAAATAAAAAGAATGGAACCAAGGGGCTGTCCAAAAACTACGTGGTCATTTTTTTGGGAATTCTCAACCCATGGTCATTAGTCCATACAAATTTTTTTATTTGTCCATACAAAATGGTCATTGGCCGAACCCCCCCCCACATGACCACGTGGTTTATGGACAGCCCCCAATCAGTGCCGTAAACGCTTATTTTCGAAAAGGGGGAATATGGGAGCGTAAAATTACTGATGGCACACATACCCTAGTATTGTTGATTCAGTTTCATTTTGAGTTTGATAAAAACTTAAAAAAAAAATAAAATAAAACTAATCAATGGCAAAAGTTTTGCATTTGACTAGTCAATAAAAATCACCCCCTCACGGAACACCGTCACAACATATTCCACAAGTTGGCTGGAAAGCACTCTCCACGGTAATCACTCGTTCCGTTTCCCGTGTGCCCAACACAACCAAAAGCTTCTCTTGTCTTCAGGAGCACTCCAACAGCACGCAACATGCCTCCCACCCGGCGCGACTCTCCGTGGAGGCCATTCCCGGCGTTTTTCTCATGATTTTGACATTCAATACCAGCGCACACTTGACGCAACACGCCACCAAATGTGAGAGCATGGCGAGAAGTCGACATTGAAATGGACCATCAACATTCAACACCCACCCATACCCAAAACGGTCGGTCGGTCTGTCGGTGAGTGAATTGTGGGTATCCTAGGTGTGGGAGCGTAATGCTCTCCCGCACATCATCGCATGGCAAGGAACCCCGTTGTTGTGCTGGACCTGTGCTATGCTGGAGAACCACAGGCTGCGAGGCTCGGCGAGCACCGAGTTCGCGTTCAGTTGCATATCGTCTTCCGTTCGCGTCGCTCGCAAAATCTGCCAACTCCCAGGTGATACCATTCCAGTTAAGCTCTGAGGTTGAGTGATTCAGGATAAAGGTGACAGGAAAAAGAAAAATCCACCCACAACTTTGTGTGCGATTGTGGGCCCGCTGCTGCTGTGCCCCAGGTGGAGCTTTTGAAGTCTGTCTCTGGGAAGTGTCTCGTTGGTTCCGGTTCGGATTAGCGGAGTGAGAGTGCAGCGAAGTTTGAAAAATTTTCCTCGGCGGCGACCGCAGGGGTTTCCTGGCCAGCTGTAGCTGGATGGTCACAGGAATATATGGAAATAAAGGGACGAGAGTGGAAAAAATTGGAATAAAGCATCAGCAGCAGAGCATCGAAACCGTGAGAGCTGTAGGTAGTGAGTGAGAAGTGAAGGTTTTTCAGTGTTCTGAAAAGGCTTGTCTGTGCAAAAAGTTTGACATCGCAAGCCAAGTGAGTCTAATTACCCCGGGATTTTCCGAGTGTCGTGAAGAATAGCCAACCCGTGGCGTGCCGTCGTCGGTCGTGCCATCCAGCCGTGTGTGGGTCCGTAGATTCAGCCCAACCAAGCAGGCACAAGTCACTCGGGCACTACACTGGAGGTTGTGTGCGTTATTATTGGAGGGAAAATGTGCTCGTGTTTGTGGGGGTGGCATTTCGGATCGCCCAAGGGATTTGAGTGTTTGTTCTAGAAGTGAGAGACGGGATATCCGAGGGAAAGTTTCCATCGTCGTCTGCCTGACCTGGACGCGTGGTTCTGGCCCAAAGTGCAAAGTTTGTTCGGAGGAAAGGTGCAAACAAGGTGAATTTCCATCATTAATAATCAATGAGTTTGTGGGATTTGGTTTTAATGTTGAGTTAGAGTCTGCTTTCGGCAGGCCAGAAAAACGAGTGGATTTATCGATATGGAAGCGAGCCCCCCTGAGAATATCGATGTTCGAGTGTGTGTACGAGCTCATATTGCTTCTGTAAGGATCCGTCGGAGTCGGAGGAGAAAGTAAAAGCCTAATTCTGAAATCTGCTCCATCTCGTTCCACACTGGGGCTGGGAAAACGAACGAAGATGAGAGATTTTAGCATTCTGCTTTCGCCGTTTACGAACAGTCAGTGTGTTGGTGGTTTGTTTTTGGACCCGAGAAGATTGACGCCGTTCGTCATCCAAGAAGGAGGTGGAAGATGGATGTTGGTTTGTGCCCTCCTAAAAGCAACGTGTGTTTACTTCATTACATTGGAGACCACCTGGAATTCACTTCTGTTGCTGCTACCTTTGTCGTTCGTCGTCGTCGTCGTCGTTATTACAAGCTAGTATTGGTGGTAACTGTGGGAAATCTGAACCAGGCTGTCAGGAGATGAAACAGCTGGATCTTGCCAACGGGAAGGTGGAGCTGCTAAGGTGGCACTTTCATCGACGTTATGTGTGGGAAAATCGTGTGAAAGCTGCCAGGAGTGGAAGGTGACCAAAGGTGGAGGCAACTAATCGAAAATTGCCTGTAATGAAAGAGGTCACATAATATGCCGAGCCTATAGGGTTTCGCTGATGAAATTGGTTTTGGTTTACTGGGAATTTCCCACATTATTATCGTGCAGGTTTGAGGTGTGATTTTCCCACTTTTTTTTGTGAGAATTCGTTATTTTTTTATTTTTTTTTTCACGATAAGCTTGTGCCGAGTTCTACAGAAACGTGTTGATGGTTACTCAAAATTCTCACATTTAAGCACCCCTATGCTGGTACGCCTCCGTCAAAATGTCTTCCGTATTGTGCCATTAAAACATTATTTGGAAGGTTTTTCGTATGCTGGACGATAATGCTTTAATTAAGTTGTGCTAATCAAAAAAATGCATGAAAAATGAAAGGATGCATAAAAAATATAGAAAAAAAATCTGGAGGAATCTCTGAAGGAACTTCTGGAGCAATTTCTGAATTATTAAACATTTTTTTAAGGTAATCCTCGAGTATTTTCTGAAGGAATCCATGGAAGATTTTCCATCGGAACTCCTAGAGGTGTTTGATAATCCATGGCTTCATTCTTGAAGGAATTCATGGAAGGTTTTCTAATTGATTTTTTGGAGAAATTTGTGGAAGAGTCACTAGAGGACTTCTATAGGTACTGTAGTGATCCTTCACGAAGTCTTAAAAACACGTAAAAGAATTGCCGAGGGAAACTTAGGAGATATTTTGAAGGAATTCTGAGTTTAAGATTTTCTGAATGAATCCGTGAAATATTTACTGAAACATTAATTGGGAGAATTCCCTGCAGAATTCACGGAGTTATTTTTGAAAATGTTCGTTATGGGTTTTCCAGAAATCTGTCAAGAAATCCATGGAGAAAATTTTAAAGGAATCTCTAGTGTAACTTCTGAAGCGATTTGAGAAATTGTTGAAGAAAATTATGCAGGAATTCCTGGAGCAATCTATGCAAGATTTACGTAAACAATCCATGGAGAAAAGTTTAAAGGACTTCGATGATGATAATTTGAAATATTTTTTTGGTTGATTTTCTAAAAAAATCAATTCCGACTATCTGGAGTTTCTGGAATAAATTTACGGAGGAAATTCTAAAGCCAGAAGGAACCCCTGCGAGTATTTCTAAAGAAGCTTTTAGAGATTTTGTGAGAGAATCTCTGAAAGAATTTCTTTAGCATTCTCTGGAGTATTTTTCTAAAGAAATCACTGAAAAATTTCTCATCAATGACGAAAGGAATTCTTAAATGAGCAACCTGTGGGAGTTTTCTAAAGGATTCTTGGATGAATTTCTGAACACATCTTTGGAGAAAAATTACCGAATGAATCCCAGAAAGATTTTAAGAAAGAATAGGTATGTGGGAGAATTTTTGAGGATTGCTTGAAAGATTTTCTAATGAAACCCTTCGAAAAATCTATTATGTATGGGGTTTTACGACTTAAAATTTGGAAACTGGATCTTGATTCGAAGCCTGAGAAAGCCATCCCCGTTTCCACCATTCGAGAAATTTCTGGAAAAATCTCTGGAAACAATCTGAAGGAATCTTCAGAAGCATTTTTTTTCATTATCGTACAAATTGGGCCGAAGGGTCTCAGATTTTCATGAATTTTTTTCCACAGGCTGGGCTCATGAATATATTAACAAAAAAAAAAAAAGAAAAATTCAGGGTCTCCTTTTTTTCCCGAAAAACTTAGGTGGAAATTCTTTGTTAGTAAGTAGTGACTTTATAAAAAATCATAAACCGAATGATAATTTAAAAAAATGTTTTTGTGAAGGTAATCTCATAAGCTTTGATCGCTGAAATTTTTGAATGGCTTTTTTTTTCTTTCTTGAGTTATGGTCAATTTTGTGAAAAATAACCATGTACTCATATATTATATGGTCATTTTTCACATAATTGGCTATAACTTAAGAACGAAAAACAAGTGCATTCCAAAAAGTTCAGCCATCAAAGCTTATGAAACTACCTTCTCAAAAACATTTTTTTTTGAAAATTTCCCGTAAGTTCGGCTATAGTTTTCCCGGCTTGTCTTTATAAATTTCCTCAACGGTGGAAAATTTTGTAGAAAACTTTTCCTTTTTGTTTGAGGTAAAACTTTGTTTCTACGATGATTCGTTCTTGAGTTATGATTTTTCAAAGAAAAAGCTTTTATGACACATTTGGACCACAGACAAACAGACGTAACACTCTTCAAAACGACTTGGCTCATGCATTTAACGATCAGTTCAAATTTCATTTGATTTGCGCGATCCTTCCACCAGAGGTGCTAGTGTTTGATCGCTTTGACGCTTGCCGGTGTACACGTTGCTGAATGATGCAATCGAAAATTACAGGCGCTTTGTTTAGTAGTGTGCGTGTTAGACAAACGTCAAATCAAAATTCATCATGGCCGACGGTGTCGCGCGCGGTTCTACCAACAGGTGGCAGTGTGTTCATAAAAAAGACATAGGACAAAAGTTTTTGATGAATTTCTTCAAAGAGTTACGTCTGTTTGTCTGTGTTTGGACATTTTTTAACAAAATTGGCCATAACTCAAAAACGAAAAAAAGTGCATTTCAAAAATTTCAGCGATTAAAGCAACAACAACCTTCTCAAAAATATTTGTTTGATAATTTTTTACTAGTTCGTTCATTGTTTGTCCGGTTTTTCTTTACGAAATTTCTCAACTGCGGAAAATTTTGTGGAAAACTTTTTCCAGTACATTTTTTTTTCGATTTCTGAGAAAACTTGCTCTCATTTCCTAACAGAAACCTTGTTTCTATGATGCTTCGTTCTTGAGTTATGATTTTTCAAAGTTAGTAGTGTCAAGGGAAAACAAAGAATTTCCAACTGAGTTTTCCGGGAAAATAGGCGACCCTGAATTTTTCTCATTTTTTTGTTCATGTATCTATGAGCCCAGCCTGTGGAAAAAGTTTCATAAAAATCTGGGACCCTCGGCCCAATCCTGTACGGTAATAAAAAAATGCCCTGTAGAGAAATTCCAGGATTTTTTGAGCAATTTTTTGAGCAACAATTGACTAAAACCAAATTAAAACACACTACTTTTGAGCTATTTGCTCTAGAAAATTTAGTTATTTAACTAAACCAATCGATTCAAAGATGCCATTTGACAGAAAATTCAATAATTTTTCAATAAGGGTAAAAAAACTACGATAAGTTTGACCATTTTCGTGTTATGGCCAGTTAAGGCAATAATAGTAAAAAAAAACATGGAACGTTCAATAACTACGCAACGGTTGAGATTTGACCATTGGCGTAGAACAATTTTTTGAACCATTTATGGTCCTCTCTCACCCTTTAAAAAGTTTGCACTCAGGAACTTAACCCCCGAATAAACATTTGTTTACATTGCATGTGAGATTTACCACAGCAAGTTAAACAAAAAGTGGACAAAAATCGTAAAACATGAATAAGTTGTATGTGTCGTATTTTTTTTATTTCCGATTTATTTTGGTACTCAAAGCTAGAAAACGAAAGATAAAGAGTAGTTCTTCGAGGGACCACAATTGTTGTTTTGTTGAGAAATCTAAGAGTTCTGGAGAGTCAAATTTGAGCAAATTGTATGGAGATTTCACTTTTTTGCCTGCCGTTCCGAAAAAGATACAGCCATGGGCTACTGGGTGAACTTCAGTTTGTAAAAAATACCAGCGAAATCACCTGCTGCAGGCATTCCTTCAGAAGTTCCTTCTGAATTGCTCCATAACTTCTGTTTTTCCTATGGAAGTTTCCTAGAATTCTATCTAAGATTTATTCAGAAGCTCTTTCTGGAACTCCTCCAGGAGTGCCTTCAGAGATTGATCTATGAGTTTTTTCTAAGATTTCTCCAGCAGTTCTTTTTGGTGTTCCTCCAGGAATTAAATCTGGGAATCCACAAGATGTTTCTTCTTGGATTCGTGAAGAAGCTCCTTAGGATTTCTTTTTGTGAGAATTCCTGCAGCAGTTCCTTCTGGTAATGCTTAAACTTTCTTCAGTGATTTTTTCAAGGAGTTCTTTCTGAGAATCTTCGAAGGAACTCTTTGAAGCAACTTCTGGACAATCTTGGAAAATCTTGGATGAATCCCAGAAGGAACTTCAGGAGGTATTCGTAAAGAAACCAAGAGGCAATCCTCAAAGAAGCTTCTAGAGGAGTCCAAGACTGACTCTAAGAAACTCTTTGAGGAACCTCAGGAAAAGCTCTTTGAAAGATCACAGAAGAAACTTTTGAAGCATTACCAGACTGCTGGAGGAATTCTCACAAAAGTAACTCATAAGGAAATTCTTAACAAATCCAAGAAGAATCCTCATGTGGATTCCCAGATTTACACACTTAAATTCAGAAATTGATCTCGGTAAACGGTTTACCGAGAATCAAACAGCTGATGTCTCGGTACCCAAGTAACACAACTTGTTCCATAATAGTTAATAATTCACTTTTAATACTTAATCAGAAGTATTTTTCTGGTTATATTTACTTAAAATCAAACACCTATATATTTAAAACAGCACAAAAAATGGCGGCTTATAAAACATCTTACAAGTTATATAACATGTATTCAAATACACTGATTGTGCTAAAATTGACATCCACGGTACGTACAATTCAACGTTTGAGTCTGTATTGGTTATATTTATGTTATTGGTCTGTAATAAAAACTTGGAAAACATGCTCATAATGCAATATTTGTGAGTTGAAATTAAGCTGCTCTTAAGTTATTTAACCTAGAGAATACAATTATATATCATACCATATGCAGATGTTGAAATCATGCTTATTCCAAGTTATATTACTTTATTTCAACGTGCCATGAAGAATCACTGTGAATTGTGGAAGCTGTCAGAAAAAAAAACAAATCAAAACAAATTGGTTTTATAACTATACATAATCTCTTCAATCCGAAAAACTTTTACCGAGATTCAGTGAAAATTATAACCGGATTCTCGGCAATCCGTTTGCTGAGGTCGTCAATTTAATTTAAGTCTGTAAATTTCTGGTGGAACACCAGAACAAACTGCTGCAGTAATTTCAGCAGGAACTTCTGGGGGTCCCTCGAAGGAACCTCTGGTGAAATCTTAAAAAGAACTCTTAAATCAATCTCTGAAGGCACTCCTGGAGGAGTTCCAGGAGACGTTCCTGAATGAATGTTAGAAATTCTTACAGGAATATCTCAAGGATTCCATACAGATATTTTTTTGGAAAAGACCTATAGGAATTTCTAAATAAAGATCACTCGAGAAATTTCTGAAGAAATCCATGACACAATTTTGAAAGTTTTCAAGAAAACTTTTCTAATTTAATTTTTGGTGAAGCTGTTGTGAGAATCTCTTGAGATTTTTTTTTTCAAGAAATCCTATGGAGGAAACTTTGGAGACATTTCTGAAGAAATCGATGTTGCGATTTCCGAAAGAATTTGTAGAACATTTTCCTAAAAAAAACTCGGAGGGTTTTCGGAATGAAAGCACGGAGGGATTCCGCAAAAAGTCTCCGAAGGGATTTCTGAAACAATCTGTAGAGGAATCTATATGAAAGTCCATAGAAGATTTTCTAAAAGAGGAATTTCGCAAAAAAAATCCCATAAGAATGCTTGAGGAATTATTGAAACAGTTTTGGAAGGAAATTTTGAAAGACTTTTTTAAATCTATTGATCATTTTACCAAGCAGCACACAAATCACTAAGAAGTGTCGACAGCGCAGGTTTTTGGTCGTACAGGAGCTAGATTTATGTAATTCTAACTCAAAGGCAGAATAACTTGAAAATAACTCGTGCCCAAACAAAAACCTGCGCTGTCGGCACTTCTTTGTGACTTGTGTGCTGCTTGGGTTATAAACCTTCTTAAAGAATCGCCTGATTTTTTTTAATGAGCTCTGGAGGAATTTTCGAAGATTACCAAAGCGTTTTTTTTCAATTACTAAAAATTTAAGAATTTCAATTAATTGCCAATTCTTCACACAACTTTCCAAAAGAAGCTCTTGAAGGATTTCTCCCAGAAGCCAGAAGTTAGATTTGATTTTGTAGAAGACTTTTTTTGTAAAATTTGGGGGGGGGGGATCTCTGAAACAATTTCTGAAGGAATTTTTGGAAAATTTTCTTAAAAAAATTGAAACAATTTTTAAAGGGATCTTGGCAAGTTATTTTTAAATAATTATTTTGGTGCTGGAAAGTAGTATTTACGCACATCTTTTTTTTTCAGTGAGACCGCTCCATCAAGCAAATGAAGAACATTGTTTTATGATGATTCACTTGCACAAGTTGTTTGCGAATTTAGTTCTATTCCATAAGGTGTGAAAAAACTCACACATGCTTTTCTTTTGGAACCATGATGTTTTGAAGTGCTGGTTTCGCATTATTGATTTCATGACGAGAATCCAGGCCTTTCAGAAAAATATCCTAGCTATCCTGGCCTAAGCTCTCAAGTTTTGGGATGACACTAATCCCGAATGAACAAATATCCACAGCTTAGCCTTATTTACAAAAAAAAATGCTTTCCCGTAACCACCGTCAATCAAATAATACGATTTTTGTAGCAATATCAAATCAATGTTCAACAATCACTCTCCCTCCTTTGTTCTGATCTGTTTACTCAATGCTCCTGCTAGCTCACCACTGTTTGCCACAACGAACGATACTTTGCCGATAAACTTTCCAAACAAGCTCCCACCTTGCTGGGAGAAAAGTCCATAAAAATACAATGAACAACGAAGCTCGGCAAAATTTCACCCCACCTTCATTCTACACCATGTCAGAAGCAAGAAGCATCAGCTCCACCCGGTGGGAGCCAACTGTTCCCGAATTCATGTCATATATTTATTTTACGATCCCTGTTTTATCCCTCTAGGTCCTAGGTGAAGCTGAGAGACGCGATGAACGAACGAGGGCAGACTCTTTTCACGACAGGTGCCCTCGTTTGAAGATGACGACGACAACGTCTTCTTCCGTTCGTTGGTTCGTTCGTCCGTCCGTTTTTCCAGACCAGTTCGATTGAAAAAGAAGACAAAGTCATAGCTCTTCTCTACCATCGTTGACCTCGAAGGTGTCGAAGGAACCCAGTAGGTAGCATGGCAAAAATAGTAATTTTATATAGAAACTGTTTCCGACTGCACTCCCGCATGCGGTGCCATTTGTTGCGAAGCTTCCCACCGGGGAGTTAGCGGGAAACAGCTATTCTGGAAGTCAGTAAAAAAGTCAGATCGTAAACTATAAGTGCTTTACGGTCGACTCGGAAGCGGAGCTACCAATTGCATTCGACATGACTTATATTCCTCGTTTAGAATCGATTTTGCTCTGTCAATTTTTGGAGATGGGACATTGTGTTGAACACAAGAAAGTCAACTTGCGCAGAACGTGCTTCACAGCATTATTGTATCAGAAAAGATGTATAAAATATGATAGAGATGTGTAAGAATTTATCAACATTGTTTTGAAGAGTTTTAAGTGAATTTTGATAAAAATCTGTAATTTTTGCATAGCTGTATCTTCACTAAGCGAAACTGGAAGCATTCCATCATTTTTTGGTTTTTGATTTTTCATTAAATAACGCAATATTTTCAAAATCAGTTTTCGTACACATGCAGAGTATGGATCAAGGTATCTTCTGTTTTTTTTTTGTAGCGTAAAATGTTTTTCGTTTTTGCAGAAACTTTTTTTAGTGAAATTTTGCTTAAAATGGTTTAAAAAAACGAAAACCATTTTCCACCAGAAAAAAAAATCAAGAGATACCTTGATCCATACTCGACATGTGTACGAGAACTGATTTTAAAAATATTGCTTCGTTATTCAATAAAAAATCAACAACCAAAAAATAAGGAAATACGTGCAGTTTCACCTTAGGGCAAATATAAGCACATTTAAAAATAGCAAGAATCTTTGCTTGAAACACCGTAGAATAGTGTCCCATCGCTACTGAAATTTTATTTCCAGGGCCGTAGACTCCAGCTCCAGTTTTTGTTCCAACTTTTAATTCATTTGTTCAGAAGTTGATTGATCCTTGACGAACAGTGGAACCTCTGACTTCCCAATCCGTGCGATTGTAGGGAACATCATGGTTCTCAACAGGTTTCAACCCAAGTTTCAACCAGTCTTTTATCATTTTCATTACTGGCCTATTTTGGAAGTATTGTGAATTGCTCAGGTGTCCACCTGGCATAAACTTTACAACGTGTTTAAGTCTCAGTAATTCCTTTTCTTATTCTAACTGCACGTACCCGTAAAGGTAGCAGATTGAGAATCGCATCTAAAGCTTTTGTTGAAGTACTGCGCGTCGTTCCTGTCATAGCCGTAGGAACGAGGAACCGAGGAACGACAACATCGACGAAATTTTTCGTGAATCCTTGGGAGATGTCTCGTATGGTTTTGGTAGATGCTTTTTCAAAGTCTTTACTGAATTTTTAAAGAGATAGATGGCAAATTCTATACAATGTCTTTGGAAGATAATTTTCAAAAGCTTTAAAAGATTACTGAAAGATTACTGGTGTCCTCTCAAAATTTTATGAGCAATTTATAAAAATATCAGAAGAGGCTTTCTTCATAAACCTAAAAAATACTGAGAGATTCTTGAATTCTTGCAAGACAAATAATAAAGACTGGAACGTGCAAATTTTGGTCATACAATTGTTTTCACAACTTTAGACTGCGTACACCAAAATAGCTGATTTTGGATCAGTAAGGGCCTGTCCATAAACTACGTAGACTCTCAGGGGAGACGGGGGGGGGGTCTGAGATGGCCAAAAAAAAGTCTACGTAGTTTATGGACAGCGCCTAATTGTACATTGTATGTAGCTTATACCATAAAATTTTATTCAAAATCGGTTTAGTATTTGCGGACATATTGTTGAATCCTGAGATCTGCAATTTCAAAGTTTTGTTCAAAGAGGATTCAAAAATAAGAACACATTTTTACTGTTTTATTTATATAACCAGAAAATGTTAACCGATTTCAATGAAAGTTTTTCTGTTTGTAAAGTATGCATGTCAAAATTTTGTGTAAAAAATTCACAAATTGCTTTAACTTTGAAAGTATTCATACAAAATGGCTCAAAATTTAATCAACAACATATGTTTATAATAGTATTATACTGTTTAATTTTCATAAGAATCGGAGCAGTGTTGTAGTTCTAGAATTAAAATTGTGCTTTACTGTTCTTAAATTGCCGAAAATTTACTATGGACCGCTTTGTACAAAACTTTAAAATTGCATATCTTAGGATCCAACAATATCTCCGCAAATACTTAACCGATTGTGATGAAAATTTGCACGTTCCAGTCTTCAGGTTCCTTCTCAGGCCCTACCGGAAACTGCGAAAATACTATTTGGATTGCTACATGCATTTTCAGCGAAGTTCTTGAAAATACATTACGTATTCCTTATGGGGTTTTTGTGTGTTGAGAACATTCTTGGCGAACTCCTCAGAAAATTGTTTCAATATTTCGGACAGTATATTTAGTAAATTCTTGTACCTTCCCATTTTAGATTTATGCGATAGGTTTGCGTAGTATTTTCTTTTCTAACATGTTCGCAACTTAGGAAATATATTTTAGATTGGAGACAAAACTTTCAAAGTGTCGCGGTGCACTTGTTTAGGTTTTGCGGTGCACCAAATGCACCACGGTGAACAGTATGAAAACCCCTGTTCTAGTGAAAGGGATAATTACAACTTTTAACGGATTTATGCAGAGGCCCTCCTTAATACACCATGAATGTGTATAGACTCTGGTCCCTCTGAGCTATGAAAAAGGAGTATTCACGGTGTGGCTACTGAGTCAGTTTGGCTTTCTATTTCCCGGAATCATTACCTATTCTGTGGCTTAGTTGGTTGAAGCGCCGGTCTAGCGAATACGGAGTCATGGGTTCGAATCCCACCAGAACGCGATTTTTTTTAAGATTTCCCGGTGAGAATTCATCTAAAAATACTTTAAGAACCTCATAGTGAATCCATATAGGAATCTTAGAAGTGATTACCGCGAGAGTTCCGGGAGGAATCCCATTATTCGTCGAAAAAAAAGTCTCAAAAACCATTACGTTAAAAAACAACTTTTTACTTGGCAGAAACGATTGAACGTCCAACTTTTCTTTATTAAAACAATAGTGCTGAAAATAGCATAGAAACCTTCAGAAGATTTTCTTAGAAAATCATATAGATATCCCTTCACAAATTCACACAGATATTATTCCGAAAATCTTCCAACAATTCTTCTAGAAAATCTTTTACAAAATCTTGTATGGATTCATTTAGATGTCTTCAGAGATTCCTCCAACGACTTCCTGAAAAAAATCTTCCAGGAAATTTTAAAGAAATTCTCTCAAGGACTCCATTAGAATTTTTTTTTCTAGCATTCTTCACAAAACTCCTCCAGTGCTTATTTAATAAAATCTTTGAAATATTTGTTTAAAAATTGCTTCAATGTTTGCTTTTGAAAATCTTGCAATGATCGCTTAAGAAAATTTTTCAGTGATTTTTTGAGAAATTCCTCCAGGGATTTATTTAGAAATGCTCCTTCAATCCAGGTTTTTTACTTCTATACACAAACATTTCTCTAACGGGATTGGTGGTCTAGTGGCTACCGCTTCTGATTCGTATGCAGAAGGTCATGGGTTCAATCCCTGGCCCGTCCCTTTTCATCCTACTTTGTATCTTTCTATCCACTTTATCTCTCTCTCTCTCTCTCTCTCTCTCTCTCTCTCTCTCTCTCTCTCCTCTCTCTCTCTCTCTCTCTCTCTCTCTCTCTCTCTCTCTCTCTCTCTCTCTCTCTCTCTCTCTCTCTCTCTCTCTCTCTCTCTCTCTCTCTCTCTCTCTCTCTCTCTCTCTCTCTCTCTCTCTACATATACAACTCATGTATATTCATATGTTCATACCCATCGCTAGAACCAGAAACGAATTGGAAAAAAGTCGTTTCCCTCCCTTCCAATTTCCACTCACAGCACAGTGTATATAACGCCTACAAGTTATGCAATCAAAGCGTGCAGTGCCGCTTGACCTTATTCACCTCATTCACCACACAATCTATCACCTAACCAACACTATCCAACCTAACCAACAACCTGTCCATGGATCGCATCACCGACCCAACGGTGACTCCCAGATCTCCCATCCTTTCCGTCTAACAAATACCCCAGTCCGTGCTGGATGTGGGGATGCAGAGTTGATCTCGGTCTTTAGTAGCAACAACCAGCACACTCTAACATTCCTTTCCCTTCCCAACTGACTATAAGGACGTGGCCGGCGCCGGTATTGATCCAAAATGTATGAGCTGCTAGAATTGCACTTTGAGAATAAGAGAAGTGTCCCAGCCCTTATTCATTTGGATCTCAGTGCAATTGGTACCAGCTCAGATCAATAACGGAGTAGCATAGTCAGATTTGATCGTTTTTTTTTTTATCTATACACAAACATTTCTCTATAGATGCTTTCAGAAAACGCTCCGGAAATTCTTTGAGACATCCCCTCAGGGCTTTGTTCAAAAATCTCTCAGGAGGTTCTTTCGAAAATCCTCCACAGATTTTTTTTCGGAAATTTCTCCTTCGATTTCTTCAACAATCAGAAATTTTAAATTCCTTCCAAAATGTTTCCAAGATTTTTTTAAATTCTCATACCTTACCTTGACACCTTGTTGGCTACAAAGTAACTTTACTCCAATGCCGAGCGTATAGTAGAGCACCATCTTCGTCGGTCTTGGGCGATGTTCCTCCAGTTTCCCCGAACGTCCTCCTCTCTCCTCTTCTTGGCGTAACGTCCTCACTGGGACAAAGCCTGCTTCTCAGCTTAGTGTTCTACGAGCACTTCCACAGTTATTAACTGAGAGCTTCCTCTGCCAATGACCATTTTGCATGTGTATATCGTGTGGCAGGCACGAAGATACTCTATGCCCAAGGAAGTCAAGAAAATTTCCTTTACGAAAAGATCCTGGACCGACCGGGAATCGAACCCGTCACCCTCAGCATGGTCATGCTGAATACCCGTGCGTTTACCGCCTCGGCTATATGGGCCCCGAACGTGTAGGGATCGTAGATCTTCTTCAACCGTGTGCAGCCAGCGACTTCGCGGCCGCTCAAGAAGTCGCCTACCTCTACCGGGTTCTCTGCTGAATATTGTTTTCGCTATTCTTTCTTCCATCATTCGCACTACGTGTCCAGCCCACTGAAGCCTGCCGTATTTTATACGTTTCACAATATTCGCATCTTCGTACACTTGGTACAACTCGTGATTCATGCGTCTGCGCCATACTGCATTTTCTTGTTTCCCACCGAGAATTGTCCACAGCACTTTGGGCTCAAAAACTCCAAAAGCTTTCCGGTCTACCTCCTTTATCGTCCACGCTTCGTGACCGTAGAGGGCAACCGAAAGAATCAGCGTCTTATACAGAGCGAATTTTGTTTGCGTTTGCAAGTTACGGGACCTAAGCTGGCTACGCAATCCGTAAAAGGCCCCATTCGCAGTTGCAATACGCCTTTTCACTTCACGGGAAACGTCATTGTCACATGTCACAAGTGTTCCAAGATAAACAAATTCTTCAACAACTTCAAACACTTCCCCATCAATCACTACCTCAACACTAACACCACTAGGCCTGCTTCTATCTCTACCCGCTATCATGTACTTCGTCTTGGTAGAGTTAATCGTCAAGCCTATCCTCGCTGTCTCTCTCTTCAGAGGAGCATAAGCTTACTCCACTGCCCTACGATCGATGCCGATGAGATCAATATCGTCCGCAAAACCGAGGAGCATGTGCGACCGTGTGATGATAGAGCCATTTCTCTGCACGCCTGACCTCCTAATCGCTCCTTCGAGTGCAATGTTGAACAATAAATTTGAAAGAGCATCCCCCTGCTTCAATCCATCCAAGGTCACAAACGACGTAGACACTTCGTCCGCGATCCGAATACTTGATTTTGATCCATCCAGCGTTGCGCGTATCAGCCTAATAAGTTTCGCTGGAAAACCATGTTCTAACATCTGCCAAAGCTCATTTCTTTTCACTGAATCGTACGCTGCTTTAAAATCAATGAAAAGATGGTGGGTCTGCAAGTTATATTCCCGAAGTTTATCTAGGATCATCCGCAGGGTAAACATTTGATCCGTCGTTGATCGGCCCTCACGACAACCAGCCTGGTATTCGCCGACGAAGGACTCCTCAAGAGGTCGCAGTCTGTTGAACAGGACACGCGACAGTATCTTATACGCCGAACTTAACAGGGTAATCCCTCTGTAATTGACACACTCCAGTCTGTGCCCTTTCTTGTAGATTGGGCATATGAGAAATTCACATATTCCCTTGAAAAACCTAAAATGAAATCCTTCCAAAACTGTTTCATGGATTTTTTTCTGATATTCATTCAGGAATCCGAAAAAATCTTTCAATGATTCTTCCGGAATTTTCTCAAACTTTTTCTTTATAAATTCTAGAAGGACTTCTTTAAGAAATTTCCTCACGAATCCTTTCTGAATACAGGTATTTTAGCAACTCTTCAGAATTTCTCAAGCGATGTCCTTAGGAAGTCTAACAAGATTTTTATTCAAAAATTTGTCTTGAGAGTCCCCCAGAAATAAAAAATCTCAAAATCATGGGTTCCATCCACAGCATTTTTGAATGAAAAACCACCAGTGGCTTCTCAAAAAAAATTTGGGGATTCTTTAAGAAATTCTTTCATTGTTTGCATTATCTAGTCTTTCATATTTTCTTCAAAAATTTCATTCAAAATTCTCTTAGGAATTCTTCTAGAATTTCTTTGAGAAAATCTTCAACAATTTCTTTGAAATTCCTCCTTTAAAACCCCAACCTTTTTAAATTCATTCAGAAATCCCTCCGAAAATTCGTTCTGAAAATCAGAAATTTAAAATTCCATCTGAAATGTCTGCAAAGTTTTTTTTTTGGAAATATGTCCAGGAATTATTTTGAGAAATTCGTTTGAAAACTACCTTCTTGGACGTTCAACGAATTCATTCTTAAATTATTTCATGCATTTCTTCAGACATTTTTCCAGAATACACATGTCTATGTTGCCTTTTACAGACTTGTACGAATTCGTTGGTTTGGCTTAACGTTCTGGGAAAAACGTGAAAATTAGAATACGGAATTCTGATTAATTGCCAAATTGAGAGGAGAAATTGTGAAAAAATATCATGTTCTGGTGGGATTCGAATCCATGACTCCGTATTCGCTAGACCGGCGCTCTAACCAACTAAGCCACAGATCAGCTAACGGTTCTGCGTAAAAGAAAGCCAAACTGACTCCGAGCCCACACCATGAATATTCCATGCACAAGTCCATCTCTCTTTCGGCTTAGATGCCAACCTCTCAACACGCTCGCGGTCGTGCCTTCTAATCATACACCATATAACTTGAATTAATTTCACATCTGTAATTCCGAATTTCAAAGTAAATGTATTTATTGAAAGGTCATATAACACTGATAAAATACAGCATATGGTTTTGAATAACGCCTTTTTCTACTTTTTTTTTTATAAGCCTTAGATGTAATTTAAGTTTGTTAGCTCCGGCACGCTGGAATAATTTTCGAAAAGTTGCTCATGCTACAGAAGTCTAAAACGTTGACGTTGACGTTTGAGTTTACATCTCATTATACTAAATTAAAATAACTAAATTAACAGACAAAAGCTTTACACTGCTATTTCAGTGATGATATTACCATGAATTTGCAAGTATAGCCAAATTGTGCTTGTTTCTTCGAAAAAGACATTATATATATATAAAGCCAATTTTGGTCAAAATTTGCCTCAATAGGGATATAATCAAGTTTTGGAAAAGATAATTAATGGTTAAACTAAGATAAAACACAGCCTTGCTATTTTGCAAAACAATAATCATCAAAACTGGTACAGCAAACATTTTCTGATACATCTCCGGGTATTAAAAAACAATGTCTCCACAGATTACTCCAAAGATTACGAGGATTTTTTTCCAGAACTTTCAATAGAAATTCCCACAAAAAATCTCCTGGAAATCCTTTATTAATTTCTTCAGACATTTATGAAGATACTCCTACAGAATCCTTTAAAAATAACTCTAGTGGCTCTTTAAAAAATATTATGATCTTTACAGCACGAGTCATACATTTATCCAATGAGGCTTGCCAAGTTCGATAAATGCGACGAGTGCTTGAAAATTCGAGTTTTGCATTTCTCAATAAATCTTTCAATCAATAAAATGGATTTCTAGTCAAAAAGCTAAGCTTATGAAGCAAAAAGTGAACCAACGGGAAAAGCATCGTCGGCGTTTGGTGTTTCATCGATATTGGGTAGTGTAACACGATGTGACGAATTCTTTGAAGCTATGCTAAACTGACGAAGACGACGACGACGACGACGGCGACAACGTCGATAGGAACCAAAGCAGAAGTGCTCAAGGAAAAAAAAATCCAAAAAAATCTCAAAAGCAGGAAAGTCCTCTCGAGTGTGATTGTGTGAGTGAGTGGGTGGCAAAGTAGGGGCGAAAAATGGACGACACAAGTTACTTCAAAAGTGGTTCCGCCGCTAGTGGTGGTGGTGCGGGTGCTGTTCCTAGTGGTACCGAAGAAATTGGAGCAAGTGGCGGTGGTTGTGGTGGTGGTGTCAGTCCGGGGGGAGCCAGTGTAGGCTCTTCTGCCGGTGCCGTCGGCGGTGGCCAAAGCGGCGAACGAGATGGATCGACCTCGGGCAGCATTCGGCGGCGAAGCACCAGCAACAGCTCCGTCAATCGAGGGACCCATTCAAAAGTGTGTATATTGACGGTGTATTGTATATCTTTGCTAAATCTTCACTTCACCACTGCGCGCTAAAGTCGTACCTACGCCAACGCCACGCACAAGATTGAGCCAGCCGGCAGCCTACTTTGTATCGCAGTCAGTCCTGTCGGTGTCTGTGTCTGTATCAATGCAAATTCTGCTGAGTATGCAAGCCTCTAATCGAATGCCGGGCTGGGGAAGTGCTTCTCCGATGGAGAGGCAGAGCTTTTGTGTATCGCACTTTGCTTCCTATTCGTATCTACTTGCTTTCATCATGTGACATTCTACGCACTCATCGACAACGACAAGTAATCTTCGCCCGATTGGATGCTGCTGTATCTATCAAAATGCTTGAAGCACTCTTCACGATCTTCGTAGTGCATTGTACTCAGAATGAGCCAACATGTGTAAAATGATGCTTTCTCACTGCTACCATTGAAGGGTGTACAATGAAACATAGTTAAATGCGGTGTGCCTTATTTCTAGGGTTGATTGGAGATGATGACATGAATTGAATCGTAATCATGGAGTAAAGTGATCTATTGCACAAGCTTCAATTCATTTTTCATTACATATTAGGTCCCATATCAACTGTACAAAATTACATCATCTGATTTATTCCGCTTCATATATGTATTGCTACTGAGTACTGAATTACACAATTAACTATGGAGCCTTTCCAGCCCAAAACACGAAAAAACTGCCATTTTTCACTCGGTATTTTTCAATTTGAATGAGATCTTTTTCATGAACTGGATTTCGTGAACTATTCACTTTTGCATCAAAACATTTTGCCTCACCTATCTTTTGAAAAAGGAGTACGAAAACAAACCTTTTTTTCTTCTTCAAAAACTCAATGATGGATTGAAACAATATCTTCGAAAATATCTGAGGATATTTGAAGGACTTAAAAAATACGCTGAGAGTAAAATTCATCGCGGATCTATGTAAGATGTCAAATAATTTTAATTTTCCAAAAACTATATCCTTAGATTTTTTCTGTAGAATACTAACTTCTAGCCTCAAAATTTGCCAAGTAACTCAGGATGCTGGGTGATCATTTTCCATAAGAAAATCAGAAATTGCCAATAAAGAAGTAGGGGTGGCAACAATTTCCATAAACAAATAAAAAAAAACCCAGATTAATCCACCTAGTGGTGATAGTGCCTTTCTCGTCGAACATGTACTCATGATCTTTCCTTGGTTGGGATACGACTGGGATAATTTTGCTTCACAATGTTGGCTTCAGCCTGTTGGGGGAAACGGAAACACTAGTTAATGATTTTTTCCGACGTTTCGGTCCGTATGGGGACTTTTCAAGGGTTCAATCGGTCAAGGTTTCCTAGTCAAGATGGCTTTGATTAACTTTAAAATGTCACACGGAAGTTTTGGTATTTATTGAGTCCGTTCGGTTTGAAACCGTCGTGATGCGGACAATCTCCTACCTATCGGGCGGTCTAGAACTCGGTCCCTGTTTTTGGAATCTTCGACTATTGCTTTGTTTAGCTAGTTTCTGTGCATGGGCCATCATTCCGAAGCATGATATTTCCGTCGACGTAATGCGAACTGTTCCTGAATCCTGAGAATACCTTATTTAGAAAAGCAATAATTTTAATAAATTTGGGAAACTTAATAATTGAACATATTCCGACGTTACGTTAAACGTAAGACAGAGCTGAAAAATATCAGAGTTTTCAGTTGACTGCTTGAGTACCTTCACTATCACTGAAGACCGATCAACATCAAGACGATTATTACAAGCTAGGATATAACGTCTTTCACAATCACAGATGACTTTACGGTCTTCGACATAGTTTTTTCTTCACACTTTAGGCTATATTTTATTATCATAGGTTTCAAAATTCATGTAAAATTTGACAAAAAATGCAAGCAAGTGAAATTGCCCATCTAAATCCCATAAAAAAAATCCCAGTAGTTTTAGACGCAAAAGAGGATTTAAAAAGCTTTGATGCGATAATTTTCATTTTCCCATATAACGTTGACCTATCCTACTGTATATTTTTACACCTCAGTGTACAGTGGCGGGCCTCCATACAAAAGTCGGACAAAACCTCAAATGATAACCGAAATTGCTAAAATTCACAGGTTATGATGATTTTAGTTCCCCAAATTTATTTCTGATATTTAACTTATCATATATTTTGATTTTACTTTATTAGAGTGGTTAAAAATTTTGAAATCTGCTGATTATGGAAAGCATGTAAAAATAATCTATAATAAGCTATCACCTGAGTGTCGCGGACTGACTCAATATGCTCTCTCATCGGGAGCCAAACATTGAAGATGGAGGTTATGTTAAGCCTTGTTGAACCTGTGTGATTGATTGAAGAGTATTGTTATCTAGGAGCTGCGGATATAATCAAAACTGTTATCTCCATTTGCCGCTGTCAAGCCGTTTGAATGCGAGGAGAAGGATACACATTGTTTTGAGCCTATTTTAGCTAATTTTGTAACAACTATCCATCAAAATTTCCATCGCGAATGGAAAATAATAAACTTTGAACACGAGAAATAAATCGGAATAATGATGGATTGATCATGTTTACTTTTTCCGAATAGCGTCGCGACGGCGTGTTTGACAACCGCGGTGAGAGAGGTGGTTGCAAGAAAATTGAACGCTTGTGCGTGTTTACAAGCTGTATGCCGGGAGTGTGTAGGTGTGTGTTAACTAGCTTGAAAAATAAAACCGTTTCTATTCGCACCACCTAGGCTATCACTATGTGCTTTCTGAACGTAGGTTTTGATTAACCTTTTAATTTGGGGGTTCTTAAATCATGTATTGGTATTGAAATAAACTATAATTGTGTATTTTTGCTATTAGGGTGGTCCAAAATCTTCAAAAAATGTTTACCTACGTTTTCTTTCAATAGATCAATTCAGATACACACCAATGTTGGCTGACAAGACGTGGTGTATTCTCAGGGACTGCCCATAGACCACGTGACATTTTACGGTGGGTACACGGAGGTGTGTTAACTCAATCGTTATGGGGTCAGATAGTCTAATATAGTGAACTGCGTAAAATTTGAACTGCTTTTTATCAATCTCGTTTCAACAACTTCATATATGCTCTTCCGAGTTTGGGTTTTAAGGTACATCGATCCCTGCTATCACTTATCGAAGCAACTGAAACAACCATAACTATAAAGAATTGGCAATTCATATTCGCAATATTGAAGGGAGTTTTTGATAAACGATCATCAGAGATCGGTAATCATATTTATGAACAGTAGAGTTCCAGCAAATGTTTTCAAAATCTGTATCACTCTGTGTGTCGTTCGTAGAAATGTTTAACGTGTTTAATGAAACTGCATGAATAACATACAATAAAACTTCAAGTTAAAAAAAAAAACAATAAAAGGGGTTTCACTAAAGAGCGTAAAATGCTCGTTTCATAAAATTGCTTTTAAATATTCAAAGACTGCCTTGGTGATCGCGACGTTTACGCAAAAAAATATTTAACGTAGCGTTTAACGCCGTTTAGTGAATTCCTTTTATATTTTATAGATGATTGTTGCTTTGAACTGTAGTGATGTGCGTGTAGAAAAGAAACACGTAGATGTCGACGAATTTGTGTCACTATATATTGAAAGTTCGATAGAAGTTCGTGAAGAGATTGCTTCCAAGGTTGTTGAGCAACTATAACGATTAAGATGAATCGAAGAAACAACCAGTTTAAGAAAATCAATGAGCAATGGTTTGTAGTTATTTTGACATGTTTTCACGGTTGTTTTTGTCTTTCTTTTATTTTGAAGATTAAAAGAGTTAGTTGTATCTGGTGAAGCAGCATGTGGGTAGCGTCTAAGAAAATAAAGGCTTATTCATACTTAGTCATCACTCCTTTCCTCTCCAGCTTACTGTTTTAAACTGGAGCATCCACCTTCTTGTGTTTTTTTTCTGTCAAAAAATAAAATAATATTTAAAAATAAATAATAAAAAGAAATGTTAAAGCTGTGGCCATTACATTATTACATTTTCAGACACCCCCCCCCCCCTTTCTTTTGACCATCTGACTTGGTGAAAGTCTCTTACAAGAATGAAAATTACACTAAATTGTTAGTATTCTGAAGTCAATTTGAACTATGTAAAGATAAAATTTAAACTTCAAACAATATCACTTCCTCCACAACCATGCGGCTCCATTGTGACCTAATAGAAAAAAAAATTCGCGCTTAGCGCAAAAATGCGCAAACAGTGACCTATATAGCCAAAAACTAGACAAAATTGCACGTCAGATCCGGGATACGGCGTCGTTTTCTGATGTTTCCTAAACAAGTACTGGATCTCTTTAATAGGAAGTTTTTCTCCAAAAAGTCAATATGTTTGCATATTGTAAAAACATAATAATTTTGTGATTGAATTCCAAACAATCCCTGAATTGTAATGGTTATTCATACCCAAAAACACAAAAAATATTGTCATATTATTCAAGTCTTCCTAACTTTTACAACGAACTCATGAAGGAAGCTCATAAAATTAAGACAATAAATACTAATATTGTAGCACATAAAACTTCAACTTTGAAAAAATCTACAAGACTCAATTTTCGACCAAATCTCTTGAAAATTTGGGGTTTTCTTAGTTGAAGTATCTATAATGGAAGAAAAATATTAGAAAAATAAAATATTGAAGTCGATTTTTGAGGTTTTGTCCGGCTTTCGGCCACTGTGCAGTGATTTGATAAGATTGCTTTAGTACAGAAGAAAAGACATATCATTTGTAACATATTGCTATTATATTTATCGTTACAAAAAATAATCGCCAAATGCTAATCAGGTTGCGTTTCAAAAGCCGCTGCTGGCTTGATGTTGGTAGTGAGTAGACGTCAAACGAGCAAAAACGATTAATATTTGATTCAACCGTTGAAAACAAGGACGATGGAGAGCAGTCCTGCAAAATATCAGTGTCAGGGTGAAAACACTCAAATACAGAAAATTGAATGGAAATTTAGCCCGGTCAGCTCTCGCTTTCAGCACGCTGCATGTGAGTGTGAGTACCTATTTCATTTCGCTCCCGTGTTGCTGATCGGAAAGCAACATTGACAGGAAAAACAAAACGAAGAAAATGAAAGGCCTGTCGAAAAATTGCAGCACTGGTGAGTAGCACTCTCCAATGGAGAGTGAGTAGAGTAAGACGTCTGTATGTATGTGGCCTTAGTTCAGTCAAGATTTTGTTCTCTTACACATATTTATCGCTTGCATTGACTTTGTTTATTTTTGTAGTTCCTGCGAAGCACCCTAGGAAGCACCCAATGCTGGTTTTGCATCACTATCGGTAGCCTCTAATGTGGTCTGAGCCTATTTTCTTGCTAATCGTTCCTCATGTTTTAAAAAAGACCGCGACTTGATGTGTCGCATGTTTCCGGCTGGACACCCTAGATCGGTCCCGGAACACTATCGGTAGCCTTTATAAAGATCTTCGTTGTGGTCTGAGCCTATTTTCTGGCTAATCGTTCATCACGTTATTCAAAAATTCGCTGTTTAATGTGCCGCAGGCATGGGTTTTGATCTCTACTACATTTGACCACTTCCAGCGGGACACCCGAAACCGGTTCCGGAACTCTATCGGTTGTTCCAAATATGATCTGAAACTATTTTCTTTTATTAACCGTTTATCAGGTTGCCTGAAGAGCTTGCGATTTGATGCGTCGCATGTAAGGTTTTGGTTAACTTTTGTACTTGGCTACTTCCGGCGTGACATCTGGAACCGGTTCTGCAACACTACCGGTTCCGATATGGTCTGAGAATGTTTTCCTGCCTACTGTTCATCAGGCTATCGAAAAAGCCGCTGTTTGATGTATCGCATGCATGGGTTTGGTTTACTTTCATATTTGGCCACTTCCGGCGGAACACCCAGAACCGGTTCCGGCATACTACCGCTTCAGATATTGTCTGAGAATGTTTTCCTGCCTACTGTTTATCAGGTTATCGAAAAATCCGCTGTTTGATGTGTCGCATGTATGGGTTCGGTTCACTTTCATATTTGGCCACTTCCGGCGGGTCACTCGGAACCGGTTCCGGAACACTACCGGTTCATAAATGGTCCGAGAATATTTTCCTACCTACTGTTCATCAGGCTATCGAAAAAGCCGCTGTTTGATGTATCGCATGCATGGGTTTGGTTCACTTTCATATTTAGCCACTTCCGGCGGAACACCCAGAACCGGTTCCAGAATACTACCGGTTCAAATATGGTCTGAGAATGTTTTCCTGCCTACTGTTTATCAGGTTATCGAAAAATCCGCTGTTTGATGTGTCGCATGTATGGGTTTGGTTCACTTTCATATTTGGCCACTTCCGGCGGGTCATCCGGAACCGGTTCCGGAACACTACCGGTTCAGATATGGTCCGAGACTATTTTCCTGTTTACCATTCATCATGTTTTCGAAAGTGCCGCGGTTTGATGTGTCGCATGATTGGGTTTGTATCGTTTTCATATCTGGCCCCTTCCTGGGGTACCGATCCGGAACACCTAAATGGCCATAACTCCGGAACGGCTGGACCGATTCGAACCATTTTCAATAGGAAACAATGCGACCAGATTCCGCGTCGAATGAACCATTGGTCATTAAAATCGGTTGAGGTTTACTGCCAAAAAGTGATGTGAGTTTTTTTGTACACACACATACACACACACATACATACACACACACACACATACATACACACACACAGACATCACCTCAATTCGTCGAGCTGAGTTGATTGGTATATGTGACTCGACCCTCCGGGCCTTCTATCAAAAAGTCATTTTTGGAGTGAACATATAGCCTTTCCAGTACACTTAGTGTACGAGAAAGGCAAAAACATAAATAAATCAAAATTTCCCATGAATATTTGTTTTTTGAGCGATAAAAAGTGTTGGAATTTCATAATTCAATAATTGCAATATATAACTAGGCTCAGTGTACCAGTTATGACTATAGTACCTGAAATTCGCCATAGTTGATTTTCAACCTTTAAAGATACAAATCAACAAGAAAAAAATCGTGAACAACAGATCACGATCACAAAAGATGATTGCAATCATTCAAACTTCACAATTTGCTCGAATTATGGTAGAAATAAATCATTTTCCTTAACTTTTCGGCCTCCTTGCACCCTATTTCGCCATAGTGTACCAGTTATGGCAACTCCCATAAGGAATGCATGTAAATAGTGCGAATTGGAACCCAAATTAACAAATGTGTCCATAACTGGTACAGGGTTCCTATCATTGGCACACGCCGTAATAAATACTAAAAGTAGTTTTGGCTCCGTTTCAAATCAATCATTTGACTTATTGTTTACATTTGTCGGTCTTCTTCTTATTTTTGTAGGAACAGTTTTTCTTAGGTAGTGCGATAACTGGTACAGGCACCCTACATTTTTCCATAAAAAAGTTTGACCCTGTGAAGCCAAAATTTTTCCAAGCGTTATTATGGAGTTTTTTCTACGCTTTTCTGTAGTTTTGGTGGTCAACCTATAGCGTAAAAACGGTAGAATAGTATGAAGAATATGTTTTCTGGATATCCTAATTCATCCAAACTATTCCTGAGTTTAGATCCTTAAGTCTATGGGTGTAACGGTAACTTTTTTCATTATACAAAGCTACGATTTGTAATCTATCATGTTCAGTAAGTCTTCTGAAAGTTACAGTGGTTGTTTTTTTTATCAACTAAAGTTTATAACAGTAAGGAATCCCTTAATATCCCAAAAATATATTACAACCCTTATTGTTCCTCTAAGTGCTTTGATAAGTACAGTGTATTATCTAACACTACTTACCTTAGTGGCAAAAGCTATTATCACAAATGTAGACCTGAAGATATGGTCTCCGGAGTAGTGTTGTTGATCTGGAATATTTCAAAACTGTCTTGAAATGACTCATGATATGCTAGGGGGATTACAGATTACAGTTTTAAAGTTCATTGTGAGACAAACTACCGTTACTATCAAGAGCTAAACTTCAGGATAGTTTGGACGACCCTTAATGTCTCAAAGGTTCATAATAATATATAGTCAACTTTAGATTGGTCCAGTCACCGCGATTGATTATGAAACGTTACTCAGTATGCCCGATATGGATACTGTTACGAGTGTAGACCTGAAGTCCTGAACTCCAAGGTAGTTTGGCTGACCTGGAATATCCATGTAGTGTCTCTAAAAGACATTTGAGCTTTCAAGCACTTTGCGTATCCCAGCAGATTATGTAATACTATTATGAATGGTGAAAACACAAAGTTAACTGGAGAAGCAGCCATTGTTCTAGTTGAAACATTCCACCAAAAAGAAAAGGATTAAGAAGTGGGATTAAAAGAAGAACAGATGAAGATTTTAGAGGCACTTTTCATATTAAAAAAAAAATAGAAAAGAGGGTACTTGAAAACGAAAATGCTTGACAGAAAACCGATGCAATCTAGATAAAATACAGCAAGAATGGAAAATAAATAATGGGATAATCTAATAATCAATAAACAATAGCCAAACTTTTTACGACAATAACTGCTAAAAAGTTCTGAAAGGTGTTTCGAGAATAATATAGAACCCTACAAATGCTATATTTTTTTTCATTTGGAACATGAAGTATGCAACCACTTCGGTTGCTACACACTTAATTTAGAATGCCGAATCTCGGTTTAATAATGCCGAGATTTGCACAGCCGAGTAGTCAGCTAAATGTTTTGATGAGATCTCAGCTTATGAATACCGAGAATCAGTATAGCTTGCTATGCAACCTACCATCTTGTTAGCTGAGTCTCGGCTAAAATTCAAAAACCAGGTTTTGGCTACCTCAGGCACCACTCTGTCCCATCGTAGTTTTTTGTCCAATTAAAAATTATGAAATTTGCATGGAGTCTTTGGCCAGAAAGCTCCCCTTCCTCCCCCACATAAGATTCAACGTAATACACGGACGAGTCCGAAGAATACCTATAAAACTCATGTAGCACATTCAACAGAAAAGTGTGTGTTTATATGAATATTTTAGATAATAATTTAAGATAATCAAATTGAACTGTTTTTCACAGGCGATAGCCGCATTGCAGTAAAGTCTCTTAATAAACTGCTTTTTGGATTGCTTTTTGTGTGTCAATCTCTCTTTGATAGATGTGAATAGTTTTTATGTGATCTTTGAATAATATTTTTGAAATTCCTACTGTTATAGAAAAAATGACAAAGATTTCATCCAACAGCAGTGATTAGATTTGAACCAAAAAATGATATCTCACTATTCCAAACGGACCCCAAAACCATCACAGAAAGGTTCTGGAACCATCTCTGGAATAGTTCGATTCTGAAACTATCTCGGACGAAAGTTTCTGGAACCATCATTGAAAAATTCTGAAACTATTCAAGATTGTTTTAATTTTGAGATTTTTTTGACCATTGCTGAAAATATCACTGGTGAAGATTCATGAAAAAAAAAACACTGGAAGATTTATTATAATTTAATTCTGCATGGAGTTTTGACAGCTCCTTTTCAGGAAAAAATGACGCTCGGAGATACTTCTTATATAACCAAGTGAACTGTGCTGATTCACAGAAATCTTCACACAATCTAGAAGAGACGAACCGGCCAAGGGCTGAATATTTATCTCCATAACAAAGACAAATCAATCAATCATTACAATCTATCCGTTTGCGCCTGGCATCCTTGCACCAATGCGTGGAACCTGTGCCAAAAAAAAAACATTTTCGCACCTACACTCCGATATCTGCTCAAGCTCGAGCTCATCGAATGTTCAGGAGAATGTTACTCAATATATTCGCCTTTTCTTCTATTTTTAACGGTTAATTTATTTTGTTTTTGTTTTTTGTTCGAGCAACGCTTTCATCAATTTCAGTGGAAAATTGCACCAATATTTCTTTGCATTTTTTTGTAAATATGTCGATAATTATTTTGAAGCTCTGTTCCCGAATGTGAGGAGTATTTTTCACGTCAGATCGCACGAGTTTACATGAAATCTTGTAAGCATTTGTCCAACAGTATAATGTGCTTCTTGACAATTCCCTCGTTTTTTGGTGTTATTACACAAAAACATAATTAATCCTGCATTTTCCTCAACATTTTTATTTATGAATTTCAATCAAGTTTTTTTCAGGAACTCATGGGAATACAGCAGGGTCATTCCTTCTGTAATGAATCAAAGTATTGCCTTAAACCTTCACGTACCCGACACCCGACAATTCATTTTGAAAATGCTGGCATTTCGTCAATTTTCATCTGATTTTTTTTTGGATTCGACCTCAATCGATCATAAATCGGTGCTAGTATATTATACTCAAGTGGCCATGCAATATCCGAAACCATTCCGGCGATATTCCGGATTGTGCTCGGGTCAAGGGGTTGCCAAAATGGCTAATAGTGATTAGTTCGTGTGTTTATTGTGTTTGAACCATCGATTTTGGTGAAATTTTTGTTGCGAACAGTGAAACACAAATGAGATAGCCAGATTTGAATAAGTTGACCCATCCGGATCCCTGGGACAAGTTCCGCGGGGCCTCATTGGGGCCATGTCTGGTTTTCAATCTAAACATGCCGTGCGACATGTCAATCTTCATGATTTTGAATGACTGTGTCAGAAACGATAGACTGAAGCATGTAGCTAATATGACCACGCCGGAACATATAGCACAGGTTCCACGGGGGTGTCATCGGGGACATTTCTGGTTTACAACCAAAACATGCCGTGCGACGTATCAATCTTCATGATTTTGAAAGAATGGAACAGAAAAAAATGAATTAAGTATGTATCAACTAAAATACAGTCGAAACTCCATGAGTCGGTGTTCCTTGACTCGATATCGACTCATGGAGGTAATTTTTTTCCATACTGAAAAATAATTTCTGGGTTACTATGATGGTCCCCCCAAAAAGCTTCCCAAAGGATTTTTGTTCCACTACTCGATATTTCCTTGAGTCGATGGTCCCTTCAATATCGGCTCATCGAGGTTTTACTGTAGCTGCTCCAGAACACCTGGAACAGGTTGCGCGGGGGCCTCTCAAACACAATAACACTCGAAATAATCACTTCAGTCGTCAGCTAGCTCTTGTTCGATGCAGTAGTCCCTTTGGCTGTGTCTAACCTCTAGTTTTGTGCTATTGTGTGGCTCCAACAATGGATACCGCACGCAAAAATACGCTGGTCGTTGATTTCAGCGTGCTACCTACCCGGCTTAATGCAGCAGAAGTGCACAAGTTTCTCGTGAACGATATTAAACTCGACATCACAAAGGTGAAAAATCTACAGCTACATAGCATACGAAAGCAAGCTCTTATCGAGTTTGGTAACATGGATGCGGCAGAGGCATTGGCTTCTGCGCACAATTTGAAACACTCAATGCAAATAGAAGCAAAAAAGTTTCTGATTCCAGTCTTCATTGAAGACACCTCTACCAATGTGAGAATTCACGATTTGCCACCCGGAATGCCAAATGCTATCATCGCAGAACACATGAAGCAATATGGACGTGTGAAATCTGTCGTGCGGGAACTATGGAAAAAATACTTCCCAGGAACACCCAACAGAGTTCGTGTAGTTCGCATCGAACTGGAAAAAGATGTTCCGTCATACATTCAGATCCAAAACCAGATGAGTTCGGTGTCTTATCGAAATCAGCCGACCACTTGCCGAAGCTGCTCACAACGATCGCACCCAAACAAAAAGTGCTCCGATGCTGGGAAAACGAAGAAGCAAAATAACACCGCTGATACTGGACCATTGCAGCGGCAATCCAATTTACCTCTTCAACCAACCAACGACAACAACGATAAGGCTGACGACAAAGCAGAACCGACGAGAGAAATGAAAAGGAAACGCAATGCTATTGAAACACAAGTGTCTGAAACCATCGAAATGGATTGCACAGCTGAAGCGATAGAGCCCAATGAAGATATAACGCCGACGAAGGGGACGGAGGAGTGGACTGTTTATCATTGCAGAAAGCTTGATAGAATTATGGAAGAGAATAAAAAGTTGTTTGCAAAATGTGACCTTGCATTGAAGAAGAAATAAAGTTAGCATAGAGATGAATGCCCCTAGAGGGTAAAATCTCTTGAATAAAACAAAAAAAAAATCACTTCAAGGAATCCTTCAGATGAACCTTAAGGAATTTCTCCAAGGATTCTTTTAGAGATTTATCCAAGAAGGAATCTTGCAGGAGTTCCTCATGGAAAATATCTTTCATGAATTTCTGAGATCATGCTTGAAGTCATACCTGAATGCATCCCTGGGAGATTTTCTAATGGAATTTTGGAGTAGTTCCTGAAGGAATCCTTGTAAAAATGTATGCAGGAACGTATGGGAAAATTTCTAAAGGAATATTTGGAGAATCGTCTAGATGAACTCCGATGTGTATTCGAAACGATTCATTGGGTTGATTTTGGAGGTACCGTAAAACGGGGAATCTTTGATAATGCGGGTGACTTTGATAGTGCGGCAGGCATTGTATAGTTTATCTTATAACTATGATGCCTTCAATCAGTTAAGAAAAAGGCAAACGTAAATCAATTCTATACATATGAAAGCTCATTTTAGATGTATTTTCATTAAAACCTAGTTTATATACAACTTTTTAGACAAAAAATAAAAACTGTTGATATTTTCGTTGTTTACCAACCCTTTCAAACAATCTTCTATACGACTTCGTTACAACTATTTTTTCAATGAATGGACTCCTATTCTCGATAGATTCATCATAGAAGATTCCGAATCTGGCCTTGAATCTCTTAACGAAGTGTGTTTTTACGAAATGGAAGCAATTTTGTAAATTGGGATTTAAATTTCCATACATTGATAAACGCCTAAAAGTATGCAATGCCCTTGTAATTTGATGTAGATAAATTTGTTCTGTTCAAAATTTGTTAATAAAACATTAAAAAACTACCCAAAAAAAGAAAACTTACCATGAACAGCATGTAATCATATGTTGATGTACCGTTAAGCATATATTATTACAAAGTTAATAATTTTAGATAGCTAAATTCATTGTGTTTTGCACTCAGTACTCCACAAACTCACTTTTATATGCAGAATTTAGTAAAAAATCAATGTTTTGATATAAAAATTCTATCTGATATATTCCACAAGCCTTCTCTCATCATGTTCATACTCCTAAGATTTCAATCTGTTGTTATTTTTTAAGATTTGATGAGTTTTTCAGGGCATTATCAAAGTTACCCCAAAATGAAAATCTGATTCTCGCTCATATGAAAAATTAAAAGTTACCAAAATATTTAACATTTTCGAATCTTTCAATTGCAATTGAGAACTGATACCCCAGTACTTGTTTAAAAAATATAAAACTCGGGGAAATACTGCTACATGGAAAAATATTGTGAAAATTCGCTGAAAAACTATCAAAGTTACCCCATTTTACGGTATCTTTAATGGCATTTTTGAAGGATTACTATGGCACTATGAAATAGTACCAGAAGCACTAGGAGTACTTTGAGGATTTACGTGTATTCCTGAATAAATTTTGAAAGCAAAGGGATTTTCCGAAGAAGTATGAAATGCCTAGATTATTTTATTATTCATCAAATAAATCAATGGCAGAAACTCCGAAGAATTCCTCTCAAATTCTTTGGAGCAAAAAAAAAATCGTCAAAAGAATTCCTATATAATTCCTTGGAGGAATTTCTGCAGAAATCCTTTGGGAATGAATATGTTCATCCTTGTAGGGTAAACTGGAGCAAAACTGAAGAAATTGCTTTAAGAATATTTGTAACGTAGCTTGAAAAAATCCTTGGAGGAAAAGATTAAATCTTCACTGAACTTTCTTTGAAGGATTCTTGTACGAATTTTGAAAGAAGACATCAAAACATCGCCTAAGGAATCTTTGGACAATTTCCTACAGCAATTATTGAAGGAATTTCTGAAGAAATGGTTGAACAAATTCGTAAGAAATCCTTGATAGGACTTCAAGAATATCCGTTTGAGGCATTGCAAAAGGAATACTTGAAGAAATTTCTAAAACAAATTCTTGAGGGAATTCCTGAAGGATTCCTCTAGAAAATTGCAGAAGTGTTTATGTGGGTGTCCAGGGTGGTAGGGTGAATCAAAAAGCGACCGGAAATTTCCTTGACTTCCTTGGGCATAGAGTATCTTCGTGCCTGCCACACGATATACACATGCAAAATGGTCATTGGCAGAGGAAGCTCTCAGTTAAAAACTGTGGAAGTGCTCATAGAACACTAAGCTGAGAAGCAGGCTTTGTCCTAGTGAGGACGTTACGCCAAGAAGAGGAGGAGAGGAGGATTATCCAACCTTTACTGTGGACTTGTACTTTGTCTACGTTTCCGTTTAGGAAACATTGAAAAATTGATCCCTCAGAAATATGGCTTTGGTATAAAGAAGTTGCACTAGTTGACAGAAATACTAAAACGATATCCCCAAAAATAAAGAAAAATCATATCAGCCAACGAAAATCTGCTATATTGCGCCAAGTACAAGCTATCGCCATAATCGCAATTTTACTACTCTTATTTCAATACGATATTCCAACATCCGGAACCCCAAGCGTGCTGAGCGTTTTCATTTAATATTCCGAACGCGCACGTCTGCTTGAGTATGTGTTACTAGAAGCTTGCAGCCAAAGAATATTTACCAGGAAGTTGATTCAAATACAATTTGCCACCTCCACCAAGCCCCAGCTGGCTTGGATGAAGGGCCCACGACGCGAAGTATCTGACTGGGCGCGCGGTGCTCTGGATTCTACATGGTTGTTACTGGAAGGGGATTGAAAGTAAATTTGTTTTTTTTCTTCCTTGTATTCCTATTGCAACTGCTTGCGGGAACCGTGTTTGTCGCGCTGTTCCAGGAAGCAGTAAGCTGAGAAAAGCTCTCCGAATGAATTGGAAAAGCTGCGCTCCAAGGATTACTTTTGCTGATAGGATTGTCCCTGAAAATTTAATTTGGTTTTGACATTGAATGTTTAAATTTGGTGACACATGTGGAATGTATTTCTGATGCAAACGCTGAATAACAATTTATCTTTAAGAAGTATGTTTTAAGGCTATATAAGCGCTTTATTTTTAAGAGAGCGAATTTATATGGTGATGAAAGAAACATATACGACACACACCTCATCTACTTTAGGAGGAACATCACAGAATACAAATATGGTTGCCACAATGGCCGACTTGAACCCCTACTCACGTTTTCAAGAGCATCAAACTTGGGAATTCGTAAACAAATGCGCTCGATTTGGAAAAGCTGCCTCTTTTTGAAAGTGAGCAAAGTCAGAATAAACAAGTGCGGCTTGGTTCGATGCTTCGTTCACCAGATTTGTGCCTCTGAAGATTGCATGCAAAATAGAAATGGGACTTCTTGATGTTTCACCTTAACATTCATCTCTCTCTCTCTTCTTGGCGTAACGTCCTCGTTGGGACAAAGCCTGCTTCTCAGCTTAGTGTTCTATGAGCACTTCCACAGTTATTAACTGAGAGCTTCCTCTGCCAATGACCATTTTGCATGCGTATATCGTGTGGCAGGCACGAAGATACTCTATGCCCAAGAAAGTCAAGGAAATTTCCTTTACGAAAAGATCCTGGACCGACCGGGAATCGAACCCGTCACCCTCAGCATGGTCATGCTGAATACCCGTGCGTTTACCGCCTCGGCTATATGGGCCCTGCAACATTCATCATGTCTCTTAAAATGTTAGCAAAGTCAAAACCACGGAGACGCATGGTCGCTCACCTTTCGAGCTTGTATAACCTGTCCTGTCCTATTCTGTTTATATGCTCTATTGTAGTTCAAATAACTTGTCTTGATTTAAATTTGAATTACATGGGATCATATGAATCCCAACGAAGGTTTACTTGCCTCGAAAAACCCTCAACAAAGGTGAACGACTAGGTTTGATCAGCTCGGCAACTTTTGTAAATGGATGCCCATCGTTGCAGGAAAGTTGAAGACCGACGGATCTGTCGAGTAGCACATTTGCAGATAAGAAACTCAACCAAGCCGCACCAGTAGCACACCGTCGTCTACTGTTCACTGTGCATACGTACCTACATAGCTCAGTACTTGCCAGACAAAAACCAAAACCGAACCAAACCACAGAATGAATATAAAGATCTCAATCAGATAGATGGAATGGAGTTGGTGATGGGAAGCAGTTCCAACAAGAAATGAATGCCCAGCCGGAGGATGTTGGCCGTCTCGTCTCGTTTCAGTCCCGTCGTGCTGGGAAACTTTTTCCACCGTCGGGAGGATGTCCGTCCGCACTCGGTCCGGAATAGAGATGAAAAAAGCACTCTTAATAATACCTAGCAAGTTGGTTCTTTGTGATGTAAAGCGAATTCGAGAAGTAATTTCGGGCGCGGAAATATAACGAATGAAATAGAATCAACTTTCTCGTAGGCTTTCGCTACAAACACACCCATCCCTTGAGATTTTCAAAAACCACGCTCTTCGCCAATTGCTACATGTAGCTGCTCTCGAACGACGCGTGTGCACTCAAAATATAAAGAAGATACATTAAAATGATGTAGCTGCCCCATGATAAATGAAACGTGAAACCACGGCCAAAGGACCCACCGCGCCGGGACAAGTAACAAAACCGGGGCAGCGCCAAATTTCGCCAAGCATGTGTTTGAGCAAACAGGGTGAGAAGTTTGAAATTTATGATTCTGCGAAGGAAATTTGATATCTGCTCTAGGTACACGTTGTCTGTGTGGTGTCATAGAGCATCCGTAATGGGATCATGTGATGTGATGAGCCTTCAAGAAGGACGAGGAGGAATGTGGGTGGGTTTGTTTGCAAGGATGGTATTTGAAAAACGCGAGCCTCTTGTTTTTGACGCATGTCAGGGCGCGGTGGCGGTTTCGAAGAAACTGGGTCGCAGTCTTATGGATGTGAGTTTTCTTAGGGTGAATTAATTTGATGGAATTTATGTTTTCTAGTTGTTCGGGCACGCAAGAATCATCATCAATATTAACTTCTTTTTTTGGTCTGCCTAGATAGTCGTGTACTGTCGGTAGAGGTTTACCGGTGGTGAAAAAAGGCCTAACCACCTAACCGCAAGCTGTTGAGTATCAGTGTTATTGCAAGTCCAAGAACTTAACCTTTGTTAGGGTAATTTATATCTAGGTTACATTGCATTGTGATTTCGGTGTTTGCTACTTTCAGTGAAAATGAAATGGCAAACTCGCGTGTCATGCCTCGAGCATGTGTGCTTGTCAACAACGCAATATTTGCTACACTCGTCTCTAACCACCATCACCAGCAGAGATGTATGCGCTGTCACAATTGATGTGTCCTTATTTCGACCTTATTTTATGCAGGATTGATTTATGTCCACTTTTTTACATCCAAAATTGCTTACTTGCTAGAAGTAAGTCACAGTGACTTCTGCGCAACATAAACCTGCGCCGCCGTGACTCTCCTGAGACAATTGTGTTACTTGGGAATTCGAATGTTCCACAATGTTATAGTGCACCTCAAGTGCAGTTCATTGTTACACATTGCAACAGAAATAATGTTATTGCTGGCAACACTGGTCATTCAGATACAAATATACCCAAGTACCACAGCTTGTTACATTGATGTATATATTACATGTTTCATACAAACGTAGATGTTTTGTTCCAGAAGTGGGAAACGTATTTTTGTAAGCTAATATCACCTAAAGAGCGCAAAAAATTGCGGCTTGATGTTGCTAAAGATGTTTTTTAATACCTTCTTAGAATATAAAATGAATTCATTACCTAAATGGGTTCAGTTCATTACCTAAATGGATTTCGAGGTTGCAAAGAAGATTGAGAAGGGCAAGAGGCTTGCAGATGGAAAGGGGAGGGGTCAAGACTTTCAGATGTAACGGTGGAATGGTCAGAGAGATTTCAAGGGAGTTTTGAGAGGGGGAGTCAGGGGCGTTTCCAGGCGTTTCAGGAGCATTCAGAAAGTGGCTTCATATGCTCTCAGGTGAGCTTCACGGAAGTTTCAGAGGCGTTCCAAAGCGTTTTAAGGCGTTTCAGGGCGTTTCAGGATGTTTCAGAGGTATTTTAGGGGATGGATTTTATTGTGTTTCAGAGGTGTTTCAAGGCGTTTCAGGAGGGTTCAGAGAGGTTTTGTGCGGCTTCAGAAACTCTCAGGTGAGTTTCATGGAGGTATCATGGTTGTTTCAGAGGCGTTTCAAAGCGTTTCAAGATGTTTCAATGCGTTTCGGGGCGTTTCATGGCCTTTCAGAAGGTTTCAGGATGTTTAAGGGTGCCTTAGAGGCGTTTCAAAGAGTTTCATGTCGTTTTAATGTGTTTCAGGAGGTTTAAGGAGGGCTTAAGAGGGCGTCAGAGGCTCGCAGGTGAATTTCACGGAGGTTTCATGGGGGTTTCAGAGGCGTTTCAAAGCGTTTCAATGCGTTTCAGGGCATGTTAGGGCATTTCAGAAGGTTTTCGATGAATTTGAGGGGGCTTAAGAGGCTCGCAGGTGATTTTCACGCAGGTTTCATGAGGGTTTCAGAGGCGTTTCAAAACGTTTCAAAGTGTTTTAATGCGTTTCAGGAGGTTTCACAGGGCCATAAGGGGGCTTCAGTGGATCTCAATTAAAATTCACGGAGGTTTTATAGGAGTTCAAGAGGCGTTTCAAAACGTTTCAAGATGTTTCAAAGCGTTTCGGGGCGTTTCAGGGGATTTCACAGGGGCTTCATGGGCCTCCAGGAGGGTTAGTATGGGCTTTAGAGGCGTTTCATAGCTTTTCAAGGATTTTCAAAGCATTGCAGGGCGTCCCAGAAGGTTTTAGGAGAGTTTTGGGGGCTTCAGAGCCTCGCAAGCGAATTTCTCGCAGGTTTCAGAGGCGTTTCAAAGCGTTTCAAGAGGGTTAAGGAAGGGTCAGAGGCTCATGGGGTTTGTTTCATGGGGGCTTTGGAGGCGTTTGAAAGCGTTTCAAGGCGATTCAATGCATTTCGGGGCGTTTCAGGAGGCTTCAGAGTGGTTTCAGGGGGGCTCACAGGCCCTCGGTTAAATTTGATGAAGATTTCTTGGGGGTTCTAGAGGCGTTTCAAAGCGTTTGAAGGCGGGAAATATTAAATCCCGTTTAACTTTTCCTCTATTGCGTAAATCTCTTAGAGACAACCAAATGCGTTAGTAGATCGGATGACCTATACTCAAGTAAGTTCTTGGAGGTTCTCAAACTGACAATGAACTCACCACTTGAAAGCACATAGCTACATGAGGCTTTGTAAGCATAGATTGCATTCATAATGCTCCAATAGACCACTGTTTACAGTTGTAGATCAGATGGCCTTAACTCCAGGGAGTTCTCGGATACTCCCATACAATTATAGAACCCACCACTTCCCAAGTAACACATTTGTCACAGAAGAGTCACGGCGGCGCAAGTTTTTGTTGCGCAGAAGTCTAATAATATAAGTAATTCAATAGATTCCAGAAGTTTATTCGTAAATTATTGTGTGTATTAGGCACCTGCAATGGAAAAAGAGATCAAAATAACACTTTTAGCTTCAATATTAACATCACATATTATTAGTACGAGAAATTCGTACACTTCAACTTCAGAGTGTCTTACAAATCGCTCCCAGCTACTCCCCGCGCCGATATTCTGTTCAAACGCTCGCCTAGGTATGCAGAGTTGATTAAAAAAAATTGCAGCTGCCAAGAGCTGCCAAAACATTAGCGCCATAATGCTATGTGTGTAGCCAAATTGTATGAAAAACAGCAATTTTGTTCGGAATTCGTTCAAAAAAATCGACAAATAATGAAAATGCCATTAATATGAAATTGAGAGCTCAATAATGTTTCAGTATGTTAATTTAGGCTAAAACTAGCAGACCACTATGATTTAGCAATTTTTGCCACGTATTTTCAAATCTGGACCACTGTGTGACGGGTCCTTTCTCGAATGGCGAGCTGGTGCTGATGTCCACTCTCGTGAGCTAAGGCTGTATCAGTCTTGCTCACTTGGTAGACACTGCAGCGTTATTCAAGTCGAAATCTTTGCTCTTATGTGCGGAGTGTAATCAGCACTTCAGCAGCACGTAATGGGCAACATATACTTCTGTTCAGATAGCCAGGCTGCTACTTAAGCATTTGCTTTGGTTAGCTCTAGGTCAAAGTTTTTTATCGATTATTGAGCTCAAATCAAGGAACTGAATTCGGCAAGCGCTGTTCGGGGTATCCAGTTAGCCTAGTGGTTAAGGCTTTGGATCGCCAATCCGGAGACGGCGGTTCGATTCCCGTTCCAGTCGGGAAAATTTTCTCGACTCCCTGGCATTGGCGGAGCCAGCTTTTTCTTTTTTCTTACTCACTCTCCTAAACATACACGAGGAAGAGCGAGATAAAAGAGGAGGCAAGCTGCCCCCTATTCTATCTTTCTCCTCCTCGTGTATGTTTAGGAGAGTGAGTGAGAAAAAAGAAAATGCTGGCTCCGCGAATGCTCCCTGGGCATAGTGTATCATTGTACTTGCCTCACAATATACAAATTCATGCAATGGCAGGCAAAGAAAGCCCATCAATTAATAACTGAGGAAGTGCTTAAAGAACACTAAGTTGAAGCGAGGCAGGCCAAGTCCCAGTGGGGACGTAGAGCCACAAAGAAGAAGAAGATGTTCTATGAGAACATGGACCGTTCATTTTTCCATAGCTGTAAATGAGTTGGCTGTTAAATAAACTTGCATTGGAGCATCGCATGATTTCATTGATCCTGAGCTAGCCATTCCAGCGAAAGATCTTGGATTCAATTTCATTTGATGGGTACGAATTATAACATGACAAAATTAACAATTCTATGTTGTATACGTATGTAGTTTAAAAGTCTAAAACCCCCTACTTACGCCATTCTCCGCTCTACATCAATATGACAAACGATCATGCTGGGACCCATCAGAAACATATCATCGGCAAAAACTCGCACACGTCGCACAAACATCACACGTCGCTCTCAGCATGAGTACCTTACACCACATATCCATCGTTTCCACCTTAGATAGTTCCCAGCGATTTGTACTACCCCCCAGTGGAACCATTTCATCCAGCCGCACAACACGAAAAACCCATTTTCCCATCATCATCCTCTTCCGTTCACCATCTAGGTAGGTACCTACCTACGAACAACGACGTCGTGCTGTGGTTCCGAAAATAGACGCCACTCCAAAGAGTCACTCCTCGCCTCCTTCTCGCTTTCTGTCCCTCCCGAAAGCAACGAACTAAATTTATGATAGAAGAATCAACATTTTATCAAGTCCTACATCGTCGTCAACGGATACTTAGTCGGCTCTAAAAATGGGTCCGAAAATAGATTTCCCGTACAGTTTAACGGGGTTGTTAGAGGCCTGGTTAGCAAATGGAGGGAAGGCGAGGTGTTTTCATTTTCCGGAAGTAAACAGTTTTCAAATGGAAGCGTTTCTGCGAATGAAAAAAAATGAAGTTTGCGTAGAGCGTCCACGGAAGTCAAATAAACACGATTAGAACCCTGCGGCATATGATGGATGTCAAACGGAAAGAGATCTAGGAGACAGTGTTGTGCTTGTCGCAATATCATAACGGCGAACGAGGTAAAAGGATTATACCGTTTCTACTTCCAGAAATTCCACTAGGAACTCCTCCAGGAATTCCACTAGGAATTCCTCCAGGAATTGTACTAGGAATTCCTCCAGGAATTCCACTAGGAGTTCCTCCAGGAATTCCACTAGGGATTCCTCCAGAAATTCCACTAGGAGTTCCTCCAGGAATTTCACTAGAAATTCCTCCAGGAATTTCACTAGAAATTCCTCCAGGAATTTCACTAGAAATTCCTCCACGAATTTCACTAGAAATTCCTCCAGGAATTCCACTAGAAATTCCTTCAGGAATTCCACTAGGAATTCCTCCAGGAATTCCACTAGGAGTTCCTCCAGGAGTTCCACTAGACATTCCTCCAGAAATTCCACTAGGAATTGCTCCAGGAATTCCACTAGGAATTCCTCCAGGAATTGTACTAGGAGTTCCTCCAGGAATTCCACTAGGAGGTCCTCCAGGAATTCCCCTAGGGATTCCTCCAGAAATTCCACTAGGAATTCCTGCAGGAATTCCACTAGGAATTCCTCCAGGAATTCCACTAGGAATTTCTCCAGGAATTCCACTAAGAATTGCTCCAGGAATTCCACTAGGAATTCCTCCAGGAATTCCATTAGGAATTCCTCCAGGAATTGTACTAGGAATTCCTCCAGGAATTCCACAAGGAGTTTCTCCAGGAATTCCACTAGGGATTCCTCCAGAAATTCCACTAGGAATTCCTCCAGGAATTCCACTAGGAATTCCTCCAGGAATTCCACTAGGAATTCCTCCAGGAATTCCACTAGGAATTCCTCCAGGAATTCCACTAGGAATTCCTCCAGGAATTCCACTAGGAATTCCTCCAGGAATTCCATTAGGAATTCCTCCAGGAATTGTACTAGGAATTCCTCCAGGAATTCCACTAGGAGTTCCTCCAGGAATTACACTAGGGATTCCTCCAGAAATTCCACTAGGAATTCCTCCAGGAATTTCACTAGAAATTCCTCCAGGAATTCCACTAGGAATTTCTCCAGGAACTTCACTAGGAATTTCTCCAGGAATTCCACTAGAAATACCTCCAGGAATTTCACTAGGAATTCCTCCAGGAAATCCATTAGGAATTCCACTAGGGATTCCTTTTGAAACTCTCAATGTAATTTATTGACAGTTTTGATTAGTTTCTGCTAATTTGTTTCTCGCACTTCTGATCGCTCGTCCTAATTGTACACCTATTCAGATGTATAAACTGTTCCCACCTGTTCTGCAATTCATATGCAAAAACACAATCAGATTGCGTAATGATTCCCCAAGCGAGTGGCGGTCCGGCGGAACCGGAGAAAATCATGGCGTGTATTTCCATTAGTGCCGGTAATTTTCCCGATAGGTAGCATCTGCTTCGATCGTTCCGTTGCCTTCTTCTGTCGTCTGTACAGTGCACATATGTACATTATACAATGTACATCTTTTACGTAAGATTCCCGACTTGGGCTTCCTCCGGTATGCAGTGAAAATCTGCTCCGTACTGGTACTGTTGTACTGGTAGATTGTGAATTGTATACGCTCAACCAAGCCTGGCTGTGGTTGGTCGTGTGCACGCTTTCGGCGTTCATTGCACACCGAATGGCAAATGACGGAAAATGACGTGGTGAAAATTTGCTTCCTTGCTCCATGCTACAGATTGTCGACGCGTTGCAACCGCCGTCGCTGCCGCGGGCATCAGACCTGGGTGGATACCATCGCGACACGAAATACCTACAACGAAAACGTGCTCGAGCTAGTAGCAGCCGCCAAGATGGCAGGTTGCCTCTGCGTAGAGGAGAGCGAAGTCAAATGTGCTTTCTAAAGAAATATTTTCTGTAACATTCGAAATTTTCCAGTTTTTATACATTTTATTCAAGAATAATCGGAATCGGAATCGCGATTTGTGCCCGGAATTTCAAGCTGATTTTGGTGGACCATCCGACGAGTGTCCAACAGATTCTATTTCAGCTTCGATCCAGAGCATTTAATTAATCCTCCAACTCTCAACCATTCGGCAGAAAAACTCATAAACGCGAAACAAGGCCGCTGTCTGACTGCTGGCCGTCCGTCCTCGACGTCGTCATTGCCAATATCGGGGTACGTACGTACCGATACAAATTTGGTGACGACAATGCAGCCGACGGCAGTAGCGGCAACAGCCGTGTGTGACGTAAAATATGTACAATTTTGCCAACTGCGTCGAGGACGACCTGCACCGAGAGTACAAATGAAATCAGAATGACGATGACGGTGAAACTGCTGTGGAGAGAGAGGGAAATGTATTATGGTTCCAACATTTTTTTTTGCGACATTTTCATCACCAGTGCTGTGCAATTTCAGATTGGCTGTTGCCTTACGACTCTCACTGTGATTTTCACAATGCAATGATAAACGCTGACCAACAAATCGAAGGTGAACCATTTCTGGTGGAATTCCTGAATGAATTTTGTGTAGAAATCCTGGAAAAATTCCTGGACATATTCCCGGAGGATTTGCTAAAGGTATTTCCGGTAGATTTCCTGGTGGAATTCCTGGTAGAGTTCATGATGAAATTCTTGCTGAAATTCATGGTATAATTATTGGAGAAATTCCTTGAGGAACTCCTGGTGGACTTCCTGCAGTAACTCCTGGAGCAATTTCTGAAAAGATTACGGATGGAAATCCTGGAGGAATTCCAGGTGAAACTCCTGGGCTTAGCAGTGCGGTGAGAGGCGCCAATCATCTAGGCGTTTCGTAAGCCGCGAAGTGTGGGTTAGATTCCCGATCCTGTTGGGGAAAACTTTTCGTCAAACGAAAATCCACCACTGGACCACTGGGTGTTACTGTACAACCTCTGGTTGAAGACGTAGTAGTGTCTTAAAAAAACCTGGAGGAATTCCTGAAGGCGTTCTTAAAGGAATTCCTGGAGAAATTCCTAGAGGAATACCTGGAGAAATTCCAGAAGATATTACTGGAGAAATTGCAGGAGGAATTTCTGGAGAAATTCCTGAAGGAATTCCTGAACAAATCTCTGGATGAATTCCTAGAAAAAAAACCTGGAGGAATTCCTAAACAAACTCCTTGTGGAAATCCTGGTAAAATTTCTGGGAAATTCTTGAAAGAATTCCTGGAAATATTCCTGGAGAAATTCCTGGAGGAAATCTTAGAGGACTTTCTGGAGGAATTCCTGGTGGAATTCCTGAAGGAACATCTGGAGGAATTTCTGGAGGTATTCTCGGTGGAATTCCTGATGGAATTCTTGAAGAAATTCTTGGTGAAAATCCTAGTGGATTTCCTGGTGGAATTCATAGTGGAGGAATCCCTGAGGGAAATTGTGGAGAAATTCGTAGTGGGATTCCTGGAGGAATTCCTTGAGGAACTCCTGGAGGATTTCCTTGAGGAATTCCAGGAGGATTTCCTTGAGGAATTCCAGGAGGAATTCCTAAAGAAATTTCTAGAAGAATTCCTGAAGAAATTCCTAACGAATTTGCTGTATGAATTCCTGGAGAAACTCCTGGATTCCTGGAGGAACTCCTGAAGGAACTCCTGGAGGAATTCCTGAAGGAACTCCTGGAGGAATTCCTGAAGGAACTATGGAACTTATGGAAATATTCCTGGAGATATTCCTGGAGGGTTTCCTGGATATATTCTTAGAGGAATTCCCAGAGATATTCCTGGAGAAATTACTGGGGGAATCCCTGGCGGAATTCCTGGAGAGATTCCTGGAGGTATTCTTGGAGGATTACCTGGAAAAATTCCTGGCGAAACTCCTGGTGAAACTCCTGAAGGAATTCTTGGAGATATTCGTGAAGGAACTCATGGAAAAAATCCTGGAGGAATCCCTAGATGAATTCCTGGAGGAATTCCTTGAGAAACTCCTTGTAGGAATCTTGGAGAAATTCATGGAAGATTTCCTGGATATATTCCTGGAGGTTTTCCTAGAAACATTCCTGGTATTTTTTCCTTGTATTTCTTGGAGAAATTTTAGGAGGAATCCCTGGAGGAATTTCTGGAGAAATTCCTGGTGGAATTCCTGATGGAATTAATTGAGGAGCTCCTGAGGGATTTCCTGGAGAAATTCCTGGCGAAACTCCTGGAGGAATTCCTGGGAAAAATCCTGAAGGAATTCTTGAGAAAAATACTGGAGGAATTCCTTGAGGAGCTCCTGAAGGATTTCCTGGAGAAATTCCTGGCGAAACTCCTGGAGGAATTCCTGGAAAAAATCCTGAAGGAATTCTTGAAAAATATACTGGAGGAATTCCTGGATGAATTCCTAGAGGAATGTCTGGAGGAATGCCTGGAAAAATTCCTGAAAGAATTCCTTGTATCTTGGAGAAATTCCTGGAAATATTAATGAAGAAATTCCTACATCAATTCCTGGAGGAATTCCTAGAGAAATTCCTGGTGGATTTCCTGGAGAAATTCCTGAAGGAACTCCTGGAGGGTTTCCTGGGGGTATTCCTAGTAAAATTCCTGGAGGAAATCTTTGAGGAATTCCTGGAGGAGTCCCTGGTGGAATTGCAGGTGGAATTCCTGGAGGAACTTCTGGTGGAATGGCTGAAGGTATTCCCGATGGAATTTCTGGTGGAATTCCTGTTAGAGTTCTTGATAGAGCTCTTGGCAAAATATCTGGTGAAATTCCTAGTTGATTTCCTGGTGGAATTCTTAGTGGATTTCCTGTAGATATTCCTGATACAATTCTTGGAGAAATCTCTGGTGAAATTCCTAGTGAATTTCCTAGAGGAATTCCTAGTGGATTTCCTGTAGAAACTCCTGGAGAAATTTCTGGAGAAATTCCTAGAGAAATTCCTCCAGAAAGTCCTGGAGGAATTCCTGGAGAAATTCCCGGAGGAGATCCTGGAGATTCCTGAAGGGATTTCCTATGGAAATCCTGTAGAATTTGCTATAAAAATCACTAGTGGAATTCCTGGACAAATTTCTGAATGATTTCCTGGAGGTATTCCCGGTGGTTTTTCTGGTGAAATTCCTGGAAGAGTTCTTGATGGAATTCTCGGAGGAATTATCAGTGGAACTCTTGGAAACATTTCTGGTGAAATTCCTTGTGGATTTTCTGGAGAAAATACTGGAGAAATATCTAGTCGAATTCCTGGAGGTATTTCTGGAGGGTTTCCTAAAGGAATTCCTGGAATAATTCAGGATGGAGTTCCTGAAGAATTTTTTTAGAAATTCCTGGAGATATTTCTGGAGGAATTCCTGGAAAAAATCCTGGAGGAATTCCTAAAGAAAACCTTAGTGGAATTACTGGAAAGATTCCTGATAAATTCCTTGGTAATGTTCCAAATTCCGAATTTAGAATTACAAATTCACAGTTCCAAGTTCAAAATTTAAAATTCAAAATACAAATTTCAAATTTCCAAATTCAAAATTCAAAATTCAAAATTCAAAATTCAAAATTCAAAATTCAAAATTCAAAATTCCAAATTCAAAATTCAAAATTCAAAATTCAAAATTCCAAATTCCAAATTCCAAATTCCAAATTCCAAATTCCAAATTCCAAATTCCAAATTCCAAATTCCAAATTCCAAATTCCAAATTCCAAATTCCAAATTCCAAATTCCAAATTCCAAATTCCAAATTCCAAATTCCAAATTCCAAATTCCAAATTCCAAATTCCAAATTCCAAATTCCAAATTCCAAATTCCAAATTCCAAATTCCAAATTCCAAATTCCAAATTCCAAATTCCAAATTCCAAATTCCAAATTCCAAATCCCAAATTCCAAATTCCAAATTCCAAATTCCAAATTCCAAATTCCAAATTCCAAATTCCAAATTCCAAATTCCAAATTCCAAATTCCAAATTCCAAATTCCAAATTCCAAATTCCAAATTCCAAATTCCAAATTCCAAATTCCAAATTCCAAATTCCAAATTCCAAATTCCAAATTCCAAATTCCAAATTCCAAATTCCAAATTCCAAATTCCAAATTCCAAATTCCAAATTCCAAATTCCAAATTCCAAATTCCAAATTCCAAATTCCAAATTCCAAATTCCAAATTCCAAATTCCAAATTCCAAATTCCAAATTCCAAATTCCAAATTCCAAATTCCAAATTCCAAATTCCAAATTCCAAATTCCAAATTCCAAATTCCAAATTCCAAATTCCAAATTCCAAATTCCAAATTCCAAATTCCAAATTCCAAATTCCAAATTCCAAATTCCAAATTCCAAATTCCAAATTCCAAATTCCAAATTCCAAATTCCAAATTCCAAATTCCAAATTCCAAATTCCAAATTCCAAATTCCAAATTCCAAATTCCAAATTCCAAATTCCAAATTCCAAATTCCAAATTCCAAATTCCAAATTCCAAATTCCAAATTCCAAATTCCAAATTCCAAATTCCAAATTCCAAATTCCAAATTCCAAATTCCAAATTCCAAATTCCAAATTCCAAATTCCAAATTCCAAATTCCAAATTCCAAATTCCGAATTCCTATTTCCAAATTCCAAATTCCTATTTCCAAATTCCAAATTCCAAATTTGATTCCTGGAGGAAATCCTGGTGGTATTCCTGGTGAAATTCCTAATGTGATTCTTGGACGAATGCCTCGTTGAACTCCTCGAGGAATTCCTGTAGGATTTTCTTGTGGAATTCTTGGAGGAATTTTTGGTATAATTCCCATAAGGATTCCTGGTGGTATTACTGGAGAAATTCCTGGTGGAATTCCTGGTGAAATTCCTGACGGATTTTTGGAAAAAAATCCTAATGTGATTCCTAGAGGAATTCCTCGTGTTATTCCTGGGAGAATTCCTGGAGGAATTCCGGTAGGAATTCTTGGTGGAATTCTCGGAGAAATTCCTGGGAATATTCCTGGTGGAATTCCAGGTGACATTCCTGCTGAAATTCCTGATGGAATTCCTGGAGAAATTTCTGGTGATTCAATTCCTTTCCAATTCAACTCCTGGTAATGGATAATTCCTGGAGGAATTCCTGGAAGATCCCCTGGTGAAATTCCAGGTGAAATTCCTGGAGGAATTCCTGATAAACTTATTTAAGGAGTTCTTGTTTGATTTCTGAAGAAATTGCTGATGGAATTCCAGATTGAAATCCTGGAGAAATTCCCGTTGAAATCCTTGGGAGAATTCCTGGTGAAATTCCTGGCGGAATACCTAGTGGAATTTGAGGTGGAATTTCGGGTGTAATTTCTGATTGAATATAAATGAATTTCTGGAGAAATTCTTGGAAAAAAATCTTGGGGGAATTCCTGGTGGAATTTCTGGAGGAATTCCTGATGGAATTTCAGGAAATACTGGTAAAATTCCTGATTTCTGATGAAGTTTCTGGTGGAGTTTCTGGAGCAAATTCCAAATTCCAAATTTTAAATTCTAAATTCCAATGATAATTGATAATTGATAATTGATAATTGATAATTGATAATTGCTAATTGCTAATTGCTAATTGATAATTGATAATTGCTATAGGGCCCATATAGCCGAGGATTGCTATAGGGCCCATATAGCCGAGGCGGTAAACGCACGGGTATTCAGCATGACCATGCTGAGGGTGACGGGTTCGATTCCCGGTCGGTCCAGGATCTTTTCGTAAAGGAAATTTCCTTGACTTCCTTGGGCATAGAGTAACTTCGTGCCTGCCACACGATATACGCATGCAAAATGGTCATTGGAAGAGGAAGCTCTCAGTTAATAACTGTGGAAGTGCTCGTAGAACACTAAGCTGAGAAGCAGGCTTTGTCCCAGTGAGGACGTTACGCCAAGAAGAGAGAGAGAGAGAATTGATAATTGCTAATTGATAATTGATAATTGATAATTGATAATTGATAATTGATAATTGATAATTGATAATTGATAATTGATAATTGATAATTGATAATTGATAATTGATAATTGATAATTGATAATTGATAATTGATAATTGATAATTGATAATTGATAATTGATAATTGATAATTGATAATTGATAATTGATAATTGATAATTGATAATTGATAATTGATAATTGATAATTGATAATTGATAATTGATAATTGATAATTGATAATTGATAATTGATAATTGATAATTGATAATTGATAATTGATAATTGATAATTGATAATTGATAATTGATAATTGATAATTGATAATTGATAATTGATAATTGATAATTGATAATTGATAATTGATAATTGATAATTGATAATTGATAATTGATAATTGATAATTGATAATTGATAATTGATAATTGATAATTGATAATTGATAATTGATAATTGATAATTGATAATTGATAATTGATAATTGATAATTGATAATTGATAATTGATAATTGATAATTGATAATTGATAATTGATAATTGATAATTGATAATTGATAATTGATAATTGATAATTGATAATTGATAATTGATAATTGATAATTGATAATTGATAATTGATAATTGATAATTGATAATTGATAATTGATAATTGATAATTGATAATTGATAATTGATAATTGATAATTGATAATTGATAATTGATAATTGATAATTGATAATTGATAATTGATAATTGATAATTGATAATTGATAATTGATAATTGATAATTGATAATTGATAATTGATAATTGATAATTGATAATTGATAATTGATAATTGATAATTGATAATTGATAATTGATAATTGATAATTGATAATTGATAATTGATAATTGATAATTGATAATTGATAATTGATAACACTAGTTTACAGCATTTTTGAACTCGGTAAGCTGATGATCATTTTTGTTGTAGAATCATGCCCTGAGTTCGAAAACGCGAAGGAAAAAAATTCCAGTAGAGCGGAAATTTTTTCGACTTTCCATATAAGGTTGATGATCTGAAATCGATTTTTGTTCTATTTTTAAGCAAAGTCACTCACTTCAAACATCTCATTCTCCGTAATCAATGCTCCGATTGAGCTGAAATTTTTACTGTAACTCGCCAACATATGATATATCAAATGAACGTCGAGAAAGAATTTTTAAGTTGTTTTTTTCTTATTGAAAAAAATACATTTCTTCAACAAATTTTAAGAATTTTGCTAAAATTTAAGAAGATTGTCCCTAAAACCCGCCAATATCTTGAATTTCATCAATCTGACGCAAAACCTGTATTCAGATGATCGAATGGTATTGTATTCAGCTTTTAATTTATGGAAAAAGATTTAAAATTGGTTGAACAAAACGCAATATATTTGAATTTTAGTAAATTACATATTTTGAAAAGTTACAAAACTCGATTTTGAGCTAAAACTCAAAAACTGTTCTACTTGAAATTTTTTGAAGGTCGGTTTCGAAATCAGCACTAAATTGTGCTTCAAAAATTTTGGTCGTTGACAGAAGTTCACGACTTTCGTTTTATTTTGTAAACTTGTGTAATTGATAATTGATAATTGATAATTGATAATTGATAATTGATAATTGATAATTGATAATTGATAATTGATAATTGATAATTGATAATTGATAATTGATAATTGATAATTGATAATTGATAATTGATAATTGATAATTGATAATTGATAATTGATAATTGATAATTGATAATTGATAATTGATAATTGATAATTGATAATTGATAATTGATAATTGATAATTGATAATTGATAATTGATAATTGATAATTGATAATTGATAATTGATAATTGATAATTGATAATTGATAATTGATAATTGATAATTGATAATTGATAATTGATAATTGATAATTGATAATTGATAATTGATAATTGATAATTGATAATTGATAATTGATAATTGATAATTGATAATTGATAATTGATAATTGATAATTGATAATTGATAATTGATAATTGATAATTGATAATTGATAATTGATAATTGATAATTGATAATTGATAATTGATAATTGATAATTGATAATTGATAATTGATAATTGATAATTGATAATTGATAATTGATAATTGATAATTGATAATTGATAATTGATAATTGATAATTGATAATTGATAATTGATAATTGATAATTGATAATTGATAATTGATAATTGATAATTGATAATTGATAATTGATAATTGATAATTGATAATTGATAATTGATAATTGATAATTGATAATTGATAATTGATAATTGATAATTGATAATTGATAATTGATAATTGATAATTGATAATTGATAATTGATAATTGATAATTGATAATTGATAATTGATAATTGATAATTGATAATTGATAATTGATAATTGATAATTGATAATTGATAATTGATAATTGATAATTGATAATTGATAATTGATAATTGATAATTGATAATTGATAATTGATAATTGATAATTGATAATTGATAACTGATAAGTGATAATTGATAATTGATAATTGATAATTGATAATTGATAATTGATAATTGATAATTGATAATTGATAATTGATAATTGATAATTGATAATTGATAATTGATAATTGATAATTGATAATTGATAATTGATAATTGATAACTGATAATTGATAATTGATAATTGATAATTGATAATTGATAATTGATAATTGATAATTGATAATTGATAATTGATAATTGATAATTGATAATTGATAATTGATAATTGATAATTGATAATTGATAATTGATAATTGATAATTGATAATTGATAATTGATAATTGATAATTGATAATTGATAATTGATAATTGATAATTGATAATTGATAATTGATAATTGATAATTGATAATTGATAATTGATAATTGATAATTGATAATTGATAATTGATAATTGATAATTGATAATTGATAATTGATAATTGATAATTGATAATTGATAATTGATAATTGATAATTGATAATTGATAATTGATAATTGATAATTGATAATTGATAATTGATAATTGATAATTGATAATTGATAATTGATAATTGATAATTGATAATTGATAATTGATAATTGATAATTGATAATTGATAATTGATAATTGATAATTGATAATTGATAATTGATAATTGATAATTGATAATTGATAATTGATAATTGATAATTGATAATTGATAATTGATAATTGATAATTGATAATTGATAATTGATAATTGATAATTGATAATTGATAATTGATAATTGATAATTGATAATTGATGATTGATAATTGATAATTGATAATTGATAATTGATAATTGATAATTGATAATTGATAATTGATAATTGATAATTGATAATTGATAATTGATGATTGATAATTGATAATTGATAATTGATAATTGATAATTGATAATTGTTAATTGATAATTGATAATTGATAATTGATAATTAATAATTAATAATTGATAATTGGTTATTTATTATTAATAATTGATAATTGATAATATCAAATTTGAAATAAAAACTAGATGATTGAAGGTTGATGCTTGAAAAACGTCATTATTTCTCAAGTAGCTCTTTAGATCCATATGGCATTCTAAGGATATCCCATCGTCAGCATAAACGATTCTGAATACGTAGCACAATCAATAAACATAACAGGGACACATTTTCGTAGTTTGTCAGCACTTTTCAAGACAATAATTTCAGTTCTTCTCGAGCAGAACTAGTCCTTCGAATAAGGATGAGAGCAATACCGTATGACATGTGCTTCTTTTTGTCTTCTCTACATCCCAGATTTTTTTTCTTTGCAAGGAAACGGCACTTTACCACACATCCTTTGGGTTCGGGTGCACTTACAAGGGTACGCTCCTTTCAGAGCGTAAGAGACACAATAGAAGTAGAAGACAGTGAACCCTGAAATGTGTAGCCGGTTTGCACCATTCGACAAAATTTGGCCAATCATGCCATTTGGTAAATATCCCGTCATTCCTTTCGTTCGTTCGTTTGCCATTGTCTCGTCTTTTTCATTTTTCCGGAGCAGGCAGGATCTGCAAATTGATGAACCTTTGTCAATCAACTTCTGCGCAACCTGCCATTGCCGTTGTTAGTTGAGGAAGATCCTGAACCCCTGTTTGGTCGCGTCTCCGTTGTTTGTCTTTGACAGCATCATTAGGATTCAGGTACACACGGGTAAGGGCTAGGTCCTCGGGCTGTCCCAATGCAAACACGGAGATTATACCTTTGAATCCCCAGACAGTGTAGCTGGTAGTGATTGGGAGGCCAAAATCCCATGAATAAGAAATAACATTGGCAAACAGAAATGAGTCCGGTGGAAAGTGAATCCTGTGATCAGTTTTCCACTCAGGGATGAATATTTGATAAATCTTTTCGCCGGGACTAAGCTCCTGTCGGGTTGCGCTACGCGGATTTGACAACCGGCGGCGGCGGCAGATTTCCAGGATGAGCAAAAGGACGAAAATTTCCTGCTCGGTCGTGGCTTGGGCGGAAGAATTTCTTTCGTGCTTGCGGAGAGACCATGGCAAGGAGCGGAAAAGATACGGGAAGCATTATCATAATCGTAATTTTTGGGTGTTTCTCGCTTATTCAATGGTTTTTCCATTCACGGTTGCCGGGAAATTACGGGTAGCTGAAAGAAATATACCATGGTAGCTATATATCGGATACAATTTGGCTGAGGTTTTTCCCCTTGCATTGGATGTGAGAGAAACATCTTTCGTGCTTTGCAGTACACGGTGTCTCCTTGGAATAAATTTCAGAAATACCGGCGTGCCTTATCTTGAGAAATACTCAAACTAAATTTACTCAAGCGAAATTATAAAAAGGGAAGAGAACCACATGCTTATTGCAAACAATATGTCCAAGGATAGAATGTCGAGAAACGAAGGGTGAAATTAATATTCTTCCAACAAAACCTTGTCGTATCTTCATTGGATCTGGGAAAAGAAGAATCAGTTCATGATTGAAAAGCTGTCTGCATTTTTAATATTATTTATTGCATTTTTCATCAGTCGAAATTATCTTTCCTTTACGTTTGTACTTTTAACGATGAAAAAATCTACATCCCCTCTATAAGTTCGTTTTCCAAATTTGCTTCTTCTTATTTTCTCGAAAAGGTACTTCACACAAAGACAGTTTTATCTTCCCCGAATCAACGAAGCAACTTTCGGCGTCACTCTTTTATACAAAGTAGCACAAAAAAAAAACCAAGCGAAAACCAACTATTCTGGTCTGGAAAAGTTTCGAGCCAAACTACCGCCCGGTGACTATGGGAGTTTCCGCCTTCACCAACATTGCTTCCGTTCCCAATAGAAAGGTTGGTGGAGATTTTTACGATGCAACTGAGATAGCGAAGAAATGGCATCGCCGGCACCACAGTACTACCTAGTGGTGCCGATATCACTACTGACTGACTGCCTTTGATTGGTGGGTGGAGTGGTGACTGTTTAAAAGTGTTACCCCTTTTTATGGACTGTCAAAAGTACTTCTGGTGGCCGTCGTCAAGAACAAGGGACGCACCAATTGAATACAAATGCAACTGGATGCTGCTACTAGGAATGACAATTCTGAGCGAGGTCGTAAAGTCTTATGGGATTTTAACTGACGTTGAATTGACAGAAACGGGACGAGAAACGAGAATGACAGCAATCTTACTTGATGAAAGTTAATAAAAACTTAAGGATTTGGATAGTGTGCAGTTCTTAAGCTCCTTCGATAATAGCAACACGATTTGATCAGACATATACCTACATTTTCATAATTAATTCTGAATTGAATTTTATACTGCTTCCCCAGAGCCATTCCAGACGAATTTATGGAATATTACAATTTTATTGTAATGTTTTTTTTTTAATCCCTAGTTCTTGAAAGAATGTCTAATGGAAAGTCTGGAGGGATTCCAAATGGAGTTCCTGGAGAAAGTGCTGAGCTTGAATTCAGGTCAGTCACTACATCTTTGAATCTTCTCTTGGTGTAGTTGGCAACGCACCTGTCTAGTGAGTAGGAGTCGTGAGTTCGAGTCTCGCCGAGACTCACGAGTAACTTTTACGCAAATTCCACTCCAATTTGTCCATTTCTCAGTATTTGTAAAGTCTAGCTTTTGGAGTCCACTCGGCTGGTTAAGCTGCAACAAATGGTAATTAATTGTCTGTATTTCTCTTGTAACTTGTAAACTTGACATAAAGTTTTGATAAGCAAAGCAAAGAACCGTACAGTGTAGAATGCATATCAACTCTTAGGGATCACTCATGAACCACGTGGTCACTTGGTGGCAGGGAAATGCACAATAACCCTTATCTCTGTGAGATCGAAAAAAGTCTACCTGATATGTGCCCATCAAAATTCCAAAAGAAGTTACATGTCGTATGTAGGTTGTAATCAGTTCAGTAGGTCAGCTCCAGAGGCACATTCCCCTCCATTTGGGAAATTTGCGATCAATTGGTTACAGGTAGGATTTATGCGGTAGGCATTGTTCATCAAATGTACCTAGGAATGTATAAAAGGCTAGTTGTTTTAATTTCTAAGTCATCCATTTGATTCGGCTTGACTTGATCAAGTCTAGCCATTGAATTTTCTATATATTATTGTTACTGATAACTGATTTTCTAGCAGGGACACTCACTTGAAGATTTTATTATAAGCTCTACAAAGGATCCGGTAAACATCCTTAACCCGTAAACACCCGGGACGATCTTCTTTTGGTAGAAATGCAATATTTTCTTTGTTTTTAAACATTTTACCCTGTAGTCTTTTTAATGGTCAAGGGAAATAATTATGCTAAGTATTGCATGATACCTACTCCCCTTGCACCCTTCCCTTTTACTGGTAGCCGAAAATACGTGTTTTTTTGTGAATTCTACATGTTTTTGCTCAAATTTCATCGTTTTGCTAATCATCAATAGTTTTGACTGATCCTTGACATGCAATGTATCACCACTACCCATCAAAGTCTGTTGAAGTTTTTATCCCAGAGCTATTCTAAGGCCTCCAAAGTACTCCGAAGTTTGTGTCACACATCCAACATTCTATACCAAATTTTATACACGATGAATGATCACAGAACATAGTCTACTGTTCTAAAAAAGCCTCAAAACACCCCTAGAAAATTCTTGGTACATGAATTGGGTGATCGAGGTCATCCAAACTACTCTGGAATTCATTTTCTTAAGATTTAATGGATCTACCATCATTTGTGTTCACTTTGTTCAAGAAATTCAGTCACGTTGATGTCCATTAGACTTCGCAATGCTACGAGCAATTTTATATTGGGGTAGCTGGACATCCCACAAATGGCCTCCAATACACTTTGGAGTTTTGGTTACGATATCTACATACTGCGTCGTGCTTTAATTGTAAAACATATTCGTGGAATGTAGTCAATACTGCTGAAGGAGCCTCTGTACATAACTATAATAAGTTTGGTACATTCATGGGTTATTCCAGGCTTTCCAAACTATTCTGGAATTAGGACCTTCAAGGTCTGCAGGATCTACTCTTGTTTTTCTTCACTCTATCGGCATAATTGTGTCTGATGCACCTCATAATAGTACGAGTATATCTAGTATCTACGTGTTGTTAGTTGGGTGTCTACTGTCATATAAAAGGACCCCAATGTATTTTAAAGTATGGGTCGCAATATCTGTAAATCTTTGAATACTTTTATTGTAGCAAATGCTCGCGGAGTACGATCTACGCTACTCTTAGAGCCTCAGAGTGCAATTCTGATAACTTAGCCACATTCACTTGGTGATCAAGATCATTCTCCTCCAAGACTTTCTCCAGGAATAACTGCTTATTCACCTAGGAATTTATCAAGGGATTCCTTAAGAAATTAATAAATGGTGTCCTCCACAAATTCATTCCAGAGTTCTTCCAGGAATTCATCACAGAGATTCTTACTGAAAATCCTCAAGGAAGTCCTTGTGGAATTCCTCCAGGAATTGTCCAAGGGATTCCCCTTTAAATCCTTCCGAGGAGAGGGATGCCTCTAGAGATTCCTCCAGGATTCAAACGATAATTCTTTCAGGCATTCCTCCTGGAACTTATCCAAGGATTTCTCCATGAAATTTTGCAGGGTTTCACTCCGGAATTCCTACAGGAAATCCTACATGGATTCCATCAAGAATTCATCCTAGGATTCCTCGACAAATTCATCAGGGGATTCCTCCGGGAATTCCTACACCTACAAGGGTTCCTCCCTGCATTCCTTCACTGTTTCCTCCAGGAAATCCTCCAAAAATTTCTCTAGTGGTTCCCCTAGCAATTCCTCCAGGGATTGCTCCAGAACCTCCGCCACGGCTACAACCAGAAATTCCTTTGGAAATTCCATCACAAATTCATTCTGAAATTTCTTCGCGGACTTCTCCAGAAATTCATCAAGGGATTTGTCCAAGACTGCCACTTGGAATTCTTCATGGAACTCCTTCAGGAATTCCTCAACTTATTCCTCCAAATATTTCTCCAAAGATTCCTCCATAAATTATTCCTGTAATAGCTTCTAGAAATTCTCTAGAGATTCCTCCAGAACTTCTTTATGAATTTCTCCAGGAGTTCTCCAGATATTCTTCCAGGAATTCCAATCAGAATTTCTACAATAATTCCTCAAGGAATTCATCCATGGATTCCTCCAGGGATTCCTCCAGGTTCAATTCCAGGAATTCATCCATCAAATACCCCAGGAATTCCATCAGGATTTACTCCAGAAATTCCTCCAGGAATTGTTCTATGAATTCCTTAACTAATTATTACAGGAATTCCTCTAGGTATTGTTCCGGGAAACTTCCCTGGCATTCCTACAAGAAATGTTCCAGATATTCCTCCAGAAATTATTCCAGGACATCCTCCAGGCAGTGCCGGATTTAGGCTTCGGGGGGCCCGGGACAAAATTTTTAGAGTAGGCCCCCTAAAAGCAAGATTTTAAAGATGTAAACCTTACATTATTTTTGCCTTTCTCGTACACCAAGGTGTACCGAAAGGCTATATGTTCACTCCAAAAACGAAAATTTGATAGAGCCCCCGGAGGGGTCAAGTGTTATATACCAATCGACTCAGCTCGACGAGTTGAGATGATGTCTGTGTGTATGTATGTGTGTGTGTGTGTGTGTGTATGTATGTGTGTGTGTGTGTGTGTATGTGTACAAAAAGGTCACCTCATTTTTAGATAGTAAATATGAACCGATTTCAACGACCGATGGTTCATTCGACGCGGTATATTGCCCCATTGTTTCCTATTGAAAATGGTTCAGATCGGTCTAGCCGTTCCGGAGTTATGGCCATTTAGGTGTTCCGGACCGGTACCCTAGGAAGGGGCCAGATGTGAAAATGCAACAAACCCATGCATGCGACCCATCAAACCACTGCATTTTCGATTATCTGATGAACGGGAAGTAGGAAAATGGTCTCAGACTATATCTGAACCGGTAATGTTTCGGAACCGGTTCCGGGTGTCCCGCCGGAAGTGGCCAAATATAAAAGTGAACATAACCCATGCATGCGACACGTCAAATAGCGGCATTTTCGATAATCAGTTGAATGGTGAGCAGGAAAGTAGTTTCAGACTATATTTGAACCGATAGTGTTCCAGAACCGGTTCCAGGTGTCCCGCCGGAAGTGGCCAACTAAAAAAGTGAACCAAACCCATGCATGCGACACATCAAACAGCGGCTTTTTCGATAACCTGATGAACGGTAAGCAGGAGAATAGTTTCATACCATATCTGAACCGGTTGTGTTCCGGAACCGGTTCCAGGTGTCCCGCTGGAAGTTGCCAATAAAAAAAACAAACCCAGGCATGCGACACATCGATTTGCGGCTTTTGCGATGACCTGATGAACGGTAAGCAGGAAAGTAGTTTCAGACTATATTTGAACCGGTAGTGTTTCAGAACCGGTTCCAGGTGTCCCGCCGTAGGTGGCCAACTAAAAAAGTGAACCAAACCCATGCATGCGACACATCAAATAGCGGCTGGATTGATAACCAGATGAACGGTAAGCAGGAAAATAGTTTCAGACCATATCTGAACCGGTTGTGTCCCGGAACCGGTTCCAGGTGTCCCGCTGGAAGTTGCCAATTAAAAAAAACAAACCCAGGCATGCGACACATCAAACAGCGGTTTTTTCAATAACCTGATGAACGGTAAGCAGGAGAATAGTTTCAGACCATATCTGAACCGGTTGTGTTCCGGAACCGGTTCCAGGTTTCCCGCCGAAAGTGGCCAATTAAAAAAGTGAACCAAACCCAGGCATGCGACACATCAAAGAGCGGCTTTTTCGATAACCAGATGAACGGTAAGCAGTAAGATAGTTTCAGTCCGTATCTGAACCGGTTGTGTTCCGGAACTGATTCCAAGTGTCCCGTCGGAAGAGGCCAACTATAAAAGTGTACCAAACCCATGCATGCGACGCATCAAAGAGCGACTTTTTTTGATAACCAGATGAACGGTAAGCAGGACTATATCTAAACTGGTTGTGTTCCGGAACCGGTTCCAGGTATCCCGCTGGAAGTGGCCAATTAAAAAAGTGCGAACCCAGACATGCGACACACCAAATAGCGGCTTTATCGATAATCAGAATAACGTTAAACAGGAAAATAGTTTCAGACCATATCTGAATCTCTAATATAGTAAACTGACGAAGTTGAAGGGGTGAATTTTGCTGAATGCTTCTGATGATGACCGAAAAATAGTAGGTCGAAACGTTTAACGCTAAACAAGCTGTATATAATCGATAATCACCAATCAATCCTCTACACGAGATAAATACACAACGTGGGGCCTAACAAACCGTTGGACGAAACAAACTCCGTTTAAAAACGACATGTTATTTGTGAAGACCGCGTGAAAAATTTGTAATGAGTTCTGCGTAGTGATAAATCTGTCCTCTATCGTCGGGTCATATCAAATTATCGATCGAAATCACAGAAAGCTGGAAAAAACTCAATAACTGTTGCTACTACTGCTGATGTTAAGGTTGTTTACAATGGAGGAAATATGCAGAAAGTGCTCCACTACTATCGATATGATGAATGATCTCTTCACTGTTTGTGAAGGAAGATGTGCTGCTAAGTTTCACGCATCTTGCGTCGGTGTGTGTGAGGATAGTGTATGTGCTCTAACTAACAACATTATTTGGATGTGTGATGATTGCATTAGCGAATATCGTCAAGCTAGGGATCGCATGCCAATCTCGAAACCTGAAACGACCGGCCAATCCTCGATCGCAGCTGAGTTAACAGAAATAAAATCGCAAATAGCGGCAATCAACAGTGCCATGGCTAATTTGACTCCTATAACAGCTTTCAATTCAACACACCGACACTCAACTCCAGATACATCACCAAAGCCGACGATCAATGCGCGTGCGTGTACCTCCTATTGTGCAGCTAGGCAGAGTAATGAAGACTGTTTTTCGCTGCTGCTAACAAACATCGATAGATGCGCCACTGAAAACGAAATTACCAGCTTGGTGTCGGATTCGCTTTGTGCTCCTCAACCCGAATGCATGAACGTAACCAAGTTAGTGCCAAATTGGAGAAACTGTGAGGATTTAGATTTTATTTCATTCAAAGTGGTTTTGCATGTTCGATGGAAAACCTTAGCAATGGATTCGTCTACCTGGCCCAAAGGTGTAAAATTTCGAGAGTTTATTTGTAGAAACAAGGATATATGGAAACCGACTTCTCTGAGAAATGTTACCGTGTAGTTACATGTAAAGCGTATACGAATTATTCATTGAAAAATTGTGATCGAACTCATGTAGATTATTAAGTTATTTATATTGTAATGTTTGTCATCAGTTGTTGATTACGTTATTTGTTTTTGAGACGTGTAAATTAATGTGATATAAGTTGAAAATGATAATTTGTTGAAATAGTTGAATGCATTGATGTTCGTTTTGTAATTTCTGTATGTTTGCCCTAGTTTTAAATATTAGGTAAGAAACCAGTCTGTACAGTTTAACTGAAGATGGAGTAATAAATAATAATAATAATAATAATAAATAACATATCTGAACCGGTTGTGTTCCGGAACCGTTTCCAGATGTCTAGCCGGAAGTGGCCAGTTTAAAAAGTGAACCAAACCCATGCATGCGAAATATCAAATCATCAAAAATGTTCGATAACCAGATAAACGGGCAGCAGGAAAAGAGTCTTTGACCAAGCTCTGACCACACCTAAAATTACCGGCAGTGTTGCAGAATCAGGATTAGATGCATCGCAGAAATTACAACAAAACAAAATCGATGCAAGCGATACATATGCGTAAAGGAACAAAATTTTGATAAAAATTCAAGCGATCTTGCAAATCACACCATTTTCCTGAGGCGTAATTATACAGTAGGATGAATCAACGTTGTAAGGGAAAATTTTAATTTTATAGCATTTGAATTACTGCGCACAATTCATCACAGCAACTGGTTGAGCCATCGCGCTCTGTAACACTTTTGAAATTTGAATGGGTTTTATTATGGGAAATTTTACTTGCTTGCACTTTTTTTGTCAAATTTTACATGAATCTTATACTGCCGTTCCACGCCCAATTGTCCCATGTTATATGGGAATCCCATATAACATGGGATTATTATGCGTAGAACGGCAGTATAATCAATGATAATAAAGTAAAAGCTAAACTGTGCAGAAAAAAAATTGCTGAAATGTCTTGATAATGTTCGGCATCCAGTGCTAGTGAAGGTGGTCAAGCAGTCAACTGAGAGGTTTAATATTTTTTGCAATTTCTCATCGTAATAGGCTGTTTTACCTCACGCAAATTTGACAGGAAAAGGCCTATTTTCCCACACCAAATTATCAGTGCGGTAATGGTTCATTACAGCACTGATTTGCTTTGCGTAATGAACCATTACAGCACTGTTTTCAGTTTTGATCAACTTCTTGATGCTTTCTGGACGCAGGTTTGCATAATTGTGACAACTGCACAGTATAACCTGCTATGATTAGACTTTCTTACACATGGCTTGAACATCAGTGTGCAATTTGATGAAGAAGTTTAGTTGAAAACTATCCTCAAATGGTAATTTATGAAATTGCAAAAAACGTTGTACGCAACTCGGTGCAGAACTCGATTTTTACAGCACTCGCCGTAATTATCCAACTCGGCAAGCCTCGTTGGATAAGTGTACGACTCGTGCTGTAAAAATCTTCATTCTGCACCTTGTTGCGTAAACTACTATTTTGCAATTTCTCATCGTAATAGGCTGTTTTCCCTCACGCAAATCTGACAGGAAAAGGCTTACATTCCCACACCAAATTAGCAGTGTGGTAATGGTTCATTACAGCACTGATTTGCGTTGCGTAATGAACCATTACAGCACTGTTTTCAGTTTTGATCAACTTCTTGATGCTTCTGGACGCAGGTTTAAAAAATTCTGACAACTACACAGCATAACCTGCTATGATCACATTTTCTTAAACATGGCTATGAACATCAGTGTGGAGTTTGATGAAAAAGTTTTGTTTAAAATTATCCTCACATCTTGCCTCAAGTAGTAATTTATGAAATTGCGAATAACGTTGTACGAAACTCGATGCAGAACTCGATTTTTACAGCACTCATCGTAATTATCCATAAATGTACGACTCGTGCTGTAAAAATCCTCATTCTGCACCTTGTTGCGTAAACTACTATTTCAGCTCTGATTATACGTTTAACATAATACATAACATAGGAATAAGAGCCATCAATAAGTTTCCAAATTCGATTATGGATTTGATAAGGTTCTTGCTTTTCTGAACAAGGCTGACACAAATTTCGATTTTCTCTTAAGTCAAGAGGGGCCCCCCTTCGAAATTTTGGATCGGAATTCAACATTTTGAGGAAGGGCACAAATGAATAAACCAATAAATTTTTAAATTTTAAGGTGAAGAGTCCTCCAGAAAATTTCTTACCAAACCCGATGAGTTAAGCGGTTTTGCTTAATTGTTTGAATATTTTTTTCATCAAATACATTTATTATTTATCAACTCCACCCCCTAATTGACGAACGAGCACTGTGACAAAAGAAGAAAATGATATTTGTTCCGTTCTAGAGTATTTTCAGGATTCAGGAACACTTCGGCTTATGGCGACGGAAATATCTTAGAGTACATAATCGACGAGAAAGGCGCTATCACCACTAGGTGGATTAATCTGGGTTTTTTTTCGTCAATGTTGTGCAATTCGTATTTTATAAATTTTTACTGTTTTTTTTTTTTGTGATTGCAATATTTTACGAGTACTTCAAGACTGAAAGAACTAAGGTCTTTAGGGGGTAACTGTAGCAATAAATTTACGAAAACGTCGGTGAAACCCAAAATATAGATATGTAAAACCACTGCTCTGAGATGATTTACGAAGCTAGGTTTCCAAAATTGATCCGAATTTCCTAAACATCTCCTGGAATAATTCAGTAACAAATTTTGAAAACGACGTATAATCAATGATGTAGCATTGATTATACGTCGTTTTCAAAATGTATTATGGAATTATCATATCTTTCCCATAAAAACATATGTCCTCAACGAACTGAGGCAGATGGGTATTGAGTATTGTTCGTGCAGTTGAAAATCGGATTTTTTGACACGCGAAAATTGATTTTTCTCCTTGACCGTGCGTTGGACGTACGTCGGGCAAAGTGTGTTGGATAGAGGGCCAGATCCGTTGCCCAGCGCACTACGTCCAACGTTATGTTTCACGTATGGATTTGGAGGAAAATCGATTGTCGCGTGTGGGGAAACTTCGGGTTTCAACCGCGACGATAATATGTGTTTTCAGAATACAATCGTATCAGAAGCATGCACAATCATTGTCAAATAAGTGATTGAATTGTTAAACTATCAATGAAATGACATTTCTATTGATACACAGGCATCGTTTAATTTACTCTGAAAAAAATAATCTTTGGTTTCAATAAGAAACGTTCTTATTTTTATGTTTTCTACAGAACTCCATAAAAACTTGCAAGAAATTTTATAGAAACTCCAGTACACCAAAATAAACAAGAAACTTCTTTTTATCCAACTGATACCATATTACCTCTCTGGAGAAACAATTGAATCGTTATCGTTTAGTTGTTTTTTTTTAATTTAAATTATTTTGCATTTATCAATAAATTGACAAAACATTTTTATGGTTATGGAAAGGCAGCTCATATAGGTAGAATAAAAACTGTGAATCCATTCTGAAAATAGTACCAAGTGCACCAAAAATCATGAAGTTTAGGATTTCGATTTATTCTCAAGTCAAATTTCAGATTTTGAAATAATCTCGAAACTTTTGGTAGCCCAATTACAACTATTCTAGGACAACTGTGTTTTACATAAGTTCGTTGAACAAAATATATATATAGTGCTTCGGGATTCTTGGGGGCCCCCTCAATCGGGGGGCCCGGGGCACTTGCCCCCATTGCCCCCCCTTAAATCTGGGCCTGCCTCCAGGAATTACTCTAGGGAATCCTATAGAAATTGTTCCTGGAAATACATTAGGAATTCCTCCCGGAAATATTTCAGGAATTATTTGCGGAAATCCTCCAGAAATTACTTCATGAGTTATTATTTGAAATACTCCAGGAATCTCTCCAGAAATTATTCTAATAAATACTCCAGGAAATTCTTCAACAATTCCTTCATAAATTACCACATGAATTCTTCATGTAGTCTCAAAAATTTTTTCCTGAAATTTCTTTAAGAAATTCTTGAAGAAGTTCCTGTATGTATTCTTGTAGGATTTCTTGGAGAAATTGTTGAAAGAATTCGTCAAGGAGAGAGATTCTTGGTGGAATTCCGGAAAAAAGTCGTGGAGGCATTCCTAGAGAAAATCTTAGAAGAGAATTCTGGAATTGATTGATGGAGGAATTCTTGGCGGATGTCTTGAAGGAATTCCTGCCTGGAAGAATTCTTGGAAGATTTTCCGAAGGAATTCTTGGAGAAATTCCGCGGGGGATTCCTAAAGGGTTTCCTGGAAGAATTCCTGAAGATATTTATTGAGAAATCCTTTATAAAGGAATCCCTGACCAGATTCCTGGAGGAATTTTGACGGAAGTGTGGAAGCAGGTCATAGAGAAATTCTTATAAGTGTTGATGTAGGAATACTTGAAAGAATTTCTGAAGAAATTCCTGGACGGATTCTTGGAGGATTTCTTTGTACAAGTCTTGGAGCCTAGGAAATTCTAGGAAAAAAGCCTGGAGAAATTTTTGGAGAAATTTTCGGATGAATTCTTGGAGTAATTTCTTGCAAAATTCATGCAGGAATACTTGGAAAAAGTTTCGGAGCAGGTCCTGCAGAAATCCCTATAGGAATTCTCGGAGGAATCACCAGAGTTGTCCAAGGAGTATTTTCTTGAGAAATTTCTGGAGGCTTTCTGAAGAATCTTGGAGAAATTTCTGGATATTTTTTTCTATGAATAAATTCTTGAAGGAACTTCTTGGAATCCCAGGACGCTCTTCGAGCGAAATTCCTGAAGGGATTCTTGAAGTAATTCTTTGCAGAAGTCTTGGAGTGAACCTTGGATAATTTCTTGGGGAAATTTTGTAGAAATTTTTGGAGAAATTCTTGGAGGAGAAATTATTTGAGAAATTCTTGGTGGAATAGATCATTGAAGCCAACTCTCCGCTACTCACCGCATCAAAACTAAGGAGCCACTGTGTATGTATGGACTGTAACACAGTGACAGCAGTCGAGTTACGTAATTGTAGGTGGAATTTCTGAAGATATCGTAAAAGGAATTTCTGGAGGAATTCCTGGAGGTCTTTCTGAAAGAATTTTCGGAGCAATTTCTGGGGCAGTTTCTAGAGAATTTCATGGTATTATTCCAAAAAGAATTTATTCAGGAATCCCAGCAGGAATTCCCGTAGTAACTCCTGAAGGTGTTCCTGGAGTTATTTTGGGAGGAAGTTTTGGCGTTATGCCTTAAGAAATTTTTGGAGAATTTTCTAAGTAAATCCCTGAAGGAAATCTCGGACGATTTCTTAAAGTAACTGCAGTAGTAGTTTTGAAAGGTTTCCCAAATGATCCTGGAGGTATTCATGGAGAAATTTCTGGAGATATTCTTAAAAAAAATATTTCAAAATCCACGAGGAAACTCCTGGAAGTATTCTTCGAAGAATTTTTGAAGAAGTTCCTGGAGGAATTCCTGAAGTAATTTCTGTAGGAATTTCTTGAAAAAATTCTACCAAAAGTAGATCGTCCCGGGTTTTTACGGGTTAACAGGGCTGGCGTTTACAAAATCAGTTGTTCCCATTGTGATAAGGTCTACGTTGATCAAACAAAACGGTCGCTAAAGTTTTTTTTTTCTATTCGGGTGAGCCACTGCGACCAGTATATAGATCTTTTGTGGCATTACCCGTAGTATTTAGTAGTGCATGTCGTACAACTCCAGGCAATGAAGCATCGATTTCTGTAGAGTTCTTGTTTTGGAGGATTACCTGTTGGATTTCCTTTTGGAATTCCTGGAAATCCTGGTGGAATTCCTGGTGTTTTTTGTTTGTTTAATTATCGGTGAATTCTTAGTGGAATTCCCGGTAAAGTTCGTCGTGGTATCCTGGCGGATTTCCGAGTGGTATTTCTGGTGGAGTTCCTAGTTGAGTTCCCGGTATAATTCCTAGTGCAGTTCCCAGTGAAAGCCCTTTTAGAAATCCCAGTTGAATTTCTAGTAATATACCCAGTGGTGGAATTTGCGATTGAATTCCTTGTGGAAAAATAGTGAAATTCTTTGATTAATTCCTGGTGGATTCTTTGCAGAAGTGAATGTCCTGGAAGGTCTTCCAGTAGAACTGCTGGAAGAATTGGTGGTGGAATTCCTGGTGAAATTCCTGGACAATTTCTGATTGAATTCTTGGATAAATAATTGGTGTCCAGGTGGAATTCCTGGAGTTATCTCTGGTGGCTTTCTTGAAAGAATTCGTTGTGCATCTCCTGGTGGAATTTCAAATGGAAGTTTAAGTATAATTCATGGTGGAGTTGCTGAAAAAAGGGATGATCTCCTGGAGAATACCCTGGAGGGATTTTTGGAAGAATTCATGAAGGAATTCTAGGAGGAGTTCCTCTCTGAATTTCTGGAAGAATCCCTGGAAGAATTTCTGTGGAATTCCTGGAGGATTTGAAGTAAGTGCTAGGGAAACTTCAAGAGGAATTTCCGGGGTAATTCCAGAAGGGATTTCGTGTAAATTTCTTGAACAAATTCTTGGTGGAATTCCTGGTAAAACTTCTGGAGGTATTAATAATAGAACTATGGCCTGAGTCAAATATTTGGCAAGAAAATAATTCAAGAGCAACATCAGTTTGCCACGAATGAGAATTCGATCGAGTCAAACAAGATGTTTGAGTATTGGTTTCTTTTTGGACAAACAATTGGCCCCGTGTACTAACAGCCTAATAAAAAAAACAGCTTATGTGATGATTTCCTGTCAGAATTCTGTGAGGAGTCTTAAATAGAATTCTAAGACAAATTCCTGATAGAATTTAATAGGGAATTCCTGGTGTAATACCTGGAAGAATTCCTAGTAGATTTTCTTTCCAAATTCTGAAGGTTTTTCTGGTGGAATTCCTGGAGGAACCCCGATTAAATTTCCAATGAAATTTCAGTATTAATATATACGAAAATATGTTTCCGCCACATTCTACAGCTGAAAGTTTCTGCTTCATGCACGAATTCCAAATAGGAAATATAAATTTAGATTATCACCACTGGCAGTGCTCCCACCTCCACCTCTCAGTTTAGCTCTAATCCAGTGAACCCATTCAGGAAGTCAAATCACTTCCCTTAGTTTGAAAAATTAGCACATGTCATCGTAAAGCTCTCTTGTAGCTAACTTTGAACCCTCCTTCCCAGTGTAAACAGCTGATGCACAACACTACTGTTTGGAAGTCATGTTCCGGTGTAGAACGACCTAACACACAGCAGCACTTCTTTAGTGGCGATGCACCGTGCGTTGTTTGGAAACGTGGTGGTGCAGCTTGGCAGATTGTAACCATATTCCACCACCCACTCAATCATCAGTGTGTGTCAGTGTTGCAAAAATTCAATTCATTCATTTGAACACTAACCAACCAATCTGTTCAGTCATTTTTTCTTCTAGTTATGTTCAAAACGATTTCATTCAATCAGAGCACCTATCAAATGAGAACCGAATCCTTGTCAATTGAATAGATTGTCACTCGAATGAGTAGCTTAACTCGAAACACGAAAAACCCCGCAAAATTCCGCCAGACTGAAAAAATGTCGAATGTCGGGTCAAAGTCGGGTCAATTTTTATCGAATGTTGGGCCACTGTTGGACCAACATCGATCAAGTATTGGGTCTAAGTTGGGTTTGGTGGCCAAAATAAAAATAGGTGAATGATAGGTTGATGTCGGGTTTGACTTCATCAACGATGGTAAAAGCTTGGAACCTACAACACCACACATTTATGCTTCCTAGCTGGGGCTCAATTGAATGATATGTGCCTTGACTGAGGCTGGAGCTGATGTCAATTGAATGATCAGAGGCTATTCAATTGATATTCCGATAGTAAATGGAAAAATGAGTGGTTACCATTCTCAATTTCAGCTTTAAATGTCGGTTGATACTGACACTTCGCACCACTGGTGTGTGTATGTACGGTGGTGGCACGCGGTGGACGAAAAGATGTCTACCCTATCTCCAAGTTCGCTCGGTTCTAGCTTGCGCTCCGAGTGGAGTGGGTAACCAACCAACCAGTCTCATGGCAATGTTTATTCACGAACATGAGATATTTATTCAAGACCCAGTGTGAAGGGGGTTCTTCCGTTCGTTCGCGAAGAACGCGACTTGCTTCCGGATGGGACCACAGCACCAGGACCCCACCGCACCGCAGCTGGTGATGCATGTGAGTTGCGAACGGCGCGCAGGCAAAATATCTGGAGAATCTGCGAAGATGGCATATGGAAAATGAGCTCTGCATATCAAGTTTCTTTTCCCATATGTCACACAGTCACAGTTACATTGCTATTATCGGTGCATAGGATGGGATATTTCCTAATGTGGCCTCAAAATTTGAGGTTTCTGTTGGAATACATGGTCTCTATCTAAGTTATTAATACATATGATGTTTCCTGAAATCGGCAGAAATCACTATTAAAACCCCCTTAACATAAATCATTTCCGAAGCAGATCGACAGCAAAATTAAACATCAATATGTAGCAATGTTTCAGTCTAAAGTTAATATTGGATAACTTGAAATTGGCTTTGAATTGTCTTCGAAGAACTTTCATAAATATTTTTCCTATGAACAATATGTAATGTTCCAATCGAGCGTAAAAAATCAATTCATTTTCAATCAGAAAATAGTTCCTAAAACGTTTTCCGCTCGTTTTACGCTGAATCTCCAAGCAGCCAATCACCTCTGGAGTGCCGCCACATCAGAATCATCCCAAATGGGGGATGAAAAGCATAGAGATTTGTTTGGCCATAATCACAAGACAAACAAGTTGAAGCCGTCGTAAACTGTTTGGGCGGCAAGAAGGATGGATCGTTGGAAGGTAGTGGTGGGGAAGCCTCTACTTGGCATAATTCGTTTGCTTATGCTTGGTTAAACATGCTAGGGCTGCAGCATCTTGCGACCGGTAGGTTGACCAAGGCACCACCGCCCCAGCGCCAGCGGGGTGAAAACAGCTGAGAAATGCGTGGGGTTCTACAAGGGAAATATTCAAACGGTCCGTGGAAGGCAGATTCCCGTGCTGCAACCACCCACGCCACGCCACGCTTCCTTGCGTGAAATGGAAAACAACTTTCAGTTGGACGAGCCCGCCGCAATCCAGGAATAAAAGCAAAGCTAAAATTGCTGCTTCAAAAAGGAGATCCGTTAGCAGTGTAATGTCTATATTCTGTTCTTTGGAGTCCTCAATTATGTCTTACTTCTTTTTGATTAGATTTTTCGCAACCCAGAATTTGCTTTGCTGTATGCTTTCGGAACGGTTTTCGGGTTTAAGCATACCATTAAGCTAAATGAGTATGTTGCCGGCGGTACCATTGATTTCCGTGCCCCCGGCAGAGGGCGTAATCTGCACCTAACTTCTCCGAGAAATGGAAAAGCGGAAGGCGAAATGAGGAATGGCAAATTTGCAATGAGAACGAGGCGCCGTTTAGTCTGCAATGTACTCGGTTGATTAATGGTCGAATTAATTGTTGGTGACAGTTTGAGGCAGGATGACCGAATGGCAACAATTAAGGTTGTTCCTGCTGTAGAGGTTATTGATGGGACAATTGAAATACAATTGCTTGAGTTGATTTCGGTTAAACGTTAGCCTATTTTAAAAGATACTCAGGATTTAAATAGGATACTTGAGATTGGATAAGATTACCACCGAAAAAAAAAAAGTCAGGAATCTTCCAAATCCCCTTCAAAGATAGTCCAGCAGTGTACATCGGGCAAACGCGCCGCAGATAGAAAGTTCACCTGCGGGAACACAGGAATGCGGTTGAGAATGGTAGGCCTAAAGAAATTCCTGGAGAAATTCCCAGTGAAATTCCTAGAGGTGGAATTCCTGTAAGTTCCGGAAGAAATTCCTTAAGGATTTTTCGGAGAAATCCGTGGATAAATATCCACGAATAAAAATGGAAGAAATCATGGAGAAATTCTGAAAGTAGTTCCTAGAGGATTTTCTAGAGGAATAACTCAAGGAATTCCTGGAGGAAAATTTGGAGAAATTCCTGGACGTATTTCTGGAGGAATTCGTGGAGGAATTTATGGAGAAATTCCAAGACAAGTCTCTGACGGAGTTTCTGAAGAAATATTTGAATCTTCCTGAAGGATTTTTTTTAGAAGTTTCTGGAGAAATTTATGCATTTTTTTTTATCTGTATTAACGAGATTTTTAGCCCTGGGCTAGTTCATCTCAGGACCCACGCTTTACTTCCCTTCCGAAGGAAGAACTCACATTTTTTGCAAGTTTGTCGGGAGTGGGATTCGATCCCAGGTCCTCGGCGTGATAGTCAAGTGTTCTAACCATCAAATTTATGCATGAATCCCTGGAGGAATTCATGAAAATAAATTTGAAAAAAAAATCTGGAGGAATCCCTGAAGGAATACCTCGAGGAATTGTAGGAGGAATTCCTGGAAGAATTGTGGGATAAGACACATTCCACGTGCTACGTTTTGTGCGAGCATCAAACTTTTGCTTCCAAAATTCGCTAGGTTGTTAAATGCATGCTAATCAACATACCAAATGATCAGATTTGAATAGAAGATTCATTTTATGCTTTCTAATTGGGTTTTTAAATTATGAAAAATGTATTGATTTTTTGATTTTATACGAAAGAGCACCTTTTTACGCGTGCTTTTTTTCAGATTTTTTGAACTTTGTTTTGGTACCTAAAATCAATTTCAACGAGATTTTTTGAAATCATCTTTTGACAGCTGGGCAACTGTTTGACTGCTCCGCCCAGTATAAAGTGCAACGAGGGGTGATTCGTCAAATCGCTCCCATGAAAACTTCGAATTGATTTTTAAATAGGTTCCCGGACTCCAAAACTCATGGAAATTTGGATTTCGGCTCAGTTTGACATGCAGATTCAGAATATCGAATTATCTCAACACCGTTAGAGAAGCCAATTGGGATTTGGACTTCTATACTTCGAAAGCAATCAAGATATACACCGTCGCAAAAAATGACGTATTTAGACCAAACGCTAAGAAATTTGTCACTTTCTTTCTGAATGCAGTTTTCAAAGTTTCAGGTACTGTTAGAAAAATATAGGAATCATAATCGACTGCAGGAACCCGGAAATATCGTTCAATGAAGTTCAAAAACCGCGGTGTAGAAGTGCGTCGAATGTGTCTTAATTACTTTAGGATTAACAGGAGGAATCCGTGATGGAGATCTTGGCGGAATTCTGGCAGAAATTCCTAGACGATTTTCTGAAGGATGGGATTTTTGATGGATTTTTTAGACGAATTTATGGAGGAACTTCTGGAGGAACTCCTGGATGAATTCTTTAGGGGAATTTTGCAGAAATTGTTGAAGCTTTCCAGGAGGAATTCCTGAAGCAAGCCCGAGCACAAGGGGGTGGAGGTGACATTACCGACGCTCCACACACTAGGTGCCTCTCCGCCTTTTGGGAGAAACCCCTCCCTTGGCGCCACTTCTGTGCACGGGCCTGTCCTGAAAGAATATATGGAAGAATTCCTGAGGGACTTTCGGATGATATCCCTGGAGAAATTCCTTGAGGAGTCCCTGTAGAAACTTCTGGAGGTATATCTGGAGGAGTTCCTGAAGAATTTTTGGAGAAATATCTGTAATAATTTCAGGAATAATTTTCGGATAAATCAGCCCCCCCCCCCCTCCCCAATCGAAGACTTTCGTCCATACAAAATTTTCGAAATTTGTATGGACCGTAGACTTTGGCCAGACCACCCCGTCCCCCCTACGAGTCTACGTAGTTTATGGACAGCGCCTTCTAGTGGAATTCCTGGCGAAATTTTTGGAGAAATTTAAGCAACCCAAGTAACAATTTCATTGCTGATTGGTTTTGTTTGATTTTTATTAGGGTTTTATTACAGCAATAATTAAAACTCACAGTTTTATGACAGTTTTTATGAAAACCATTGGTAAAATGTTTTATAGTGTACTTGAAGATATCCATAAAGACAGATTTTAAGGGTAAACAAAACTTTCCGATATGTAAACCTTCTGGCAATCATTATTACCACAATAAAACTGTTAAAACTCTCAACAGATGACGATCCGTTCGATTAGTTACGACATCTGTTGATGGAAAAGCAGAACTACGACACTGCTAGGTTTATTGCGGTCATCATAAAAGTAAACTTGCTTTCGTTTTATTTTCGCTGCTTATGGTCGTCGCCATATTGAAGAATTAGTTCACGTGAATGGAAAATAGTTAATTTTGCTTAAATTAGCAATGAATTGATAGTTTGCTACCATTTTCATAACATGCTCACATAGATAAACTCTCTCTGCTGAGTTTTCTTGTGATTCGAGATAGTTTTACTAAATATACACATTGATTTATTTCATTCCAAGGTGATAATATTCACTATTTTCGAAGCGGATTTTATGATTCTGCAACCCCAATATTTACGGTAAATTCGAATGCGCATAAGCCTACCAACACAATAACTACTAAAATATTGCTTTGAAATAATCGCTTTCTACTTACGAATGGTGTATCTTCCTGAATTTTACGTGCCATCGAAGAAGCTTATCTGCATCTTGAGCTGTCATAGTTTTTGTAAAAAAAAAAACAACAACAATCGAGAATTTTTCAACTAGGTTTTAAAACGGGTTTATTGCTACTCTTAATGCGGTTTGCAGAACCTCTCCGAGAGTGGTCCACTTAGCCGGAAGATGCTCTTAAAGAGGTCATCAAGAGGTTTTTATGTATGATTCAGTTTTATTGCAAGTTTTATAAAATTGGTCATGAAGATCTCTTGTAGAGCCGAACAAAACTTAAAATGTTACTTGGGAAGCGTTCCCGGAAGAATTTCAGCATGACTTTCTGGAGGATTTTTTAAGAACTTTTTAAGAAATTCATGGATGAGTCCCTAGAGGAAATCCTGAAGAAATTCCTGGAGAAATGCCTTGGGGAATTCCTGGATGAATTCCGTAAGAAATTCCTTAGAGATTTTCTAGAGGAGTCCATGAATGAAATCTTGGAGAAATTCTGGCAGAAAGTCCTAGAGGATTTTCTGGAAGAATCACTGGTTGAATTCCTGGAGGATTCCGTAGTAGAATTCCTGGTGAACCCCGGAGAAATTCCTTGATGAATCTCTGTACTGTAGGAATTCCTGGTGGTTATTTGGAATTCTTGAAGGAATTGTTAGAGGAATTTATGGAAAAATCGTGGAGGAATTCTTTGAAGAATTTCTGGGGAAATTGTTAAAGTTTCCTGGTGGAATTTCTGGAGGATTTTTTTTGAGGAATTTCTAAAGAAAGTTCTGAAGAAATTCATGGAGGAATTCCTGGAAAAGTTCCTGGAGGAGGAACTTCCTGGAGGATCCCCTGGAGGAATTATTCAAGATGAATTGAAGGAATTGGAGGAATGAATTTCTAGAGAATTTTCCGAAGAAATTTCTAAAGAAATTCAGGGATGAATTCTTGAAGGACAACATCAAGATATTCCTAGAGAAATTCCCTGAAGGAATACCTCGAGGAATTTCTGGAATAATTCCGGGAGAAATGCCTTTCGAATTTTCTGGAGGTATTCTTGGAGGAATCCCTGCAGGAAATATTAAAGGAATTTTGGCAAAAATTTAGGAATTAGGAGGATTTTCTGGAAAAGATAACAGAAGGAATCGATCATTGAAGCCAACTTTTACGCTACACACCGCATCAAAACTAAGGCGCCACCGTAGCCTCAACATTGTGGCAGCAGTCAAGTTACGTCAACCACATAATGCTACGGCGGCGCTATCTGTTCATTCCATAGCGGCCGTTTTAGGTACCCAAGTAACAATTTAAATTTTATCAAAGTTTTTTAGCGATTCAAAAACCCTAAACATAAAACCACTGATGCCGACTTGAAAATGCTCTCGAGTTCTTGTATGCCTCAATAAGCCCACGTTCTGGCTAGTTGGCCCAGTCTTATTAGGGTCTACAGGACTTCGTATGCAAACCGGCTTAGGATTTCGGGTTGTATCATAGTTTTATCAATCTTCTAAATAAAACCATCTTCTGACTTGTCAAATAATTGTTTTGATTATTTTTCACTCTCAATGTTCGATCGTCAGAATAAATTATGCTTGGTTGTTTATCCAGCCATCAATTGGAAAGATGCAGATATGGAATTCAGATTTGTTTTCCTATTAATTACGTGTCAGGAGACATGCCACGGAAAATTTGTGGTGAATGTGACTGTGATAATGACAAAAACTAAGTGCGCCACACAAACTATGCATAATTTGGAAGTTAAATGCATTTAATTTACTCGGTGGAATTGGGTGCAAAAAAGGTTTTTTCAACACAGCGGAGTTTAAAAGACATTATGTAATTTTTCTGACAAAATGAAATGACGGAAACGTGTTGTATGGTTTAATTTGATCTTAAGCTGTACGTGATATCATAAAATTGAGGAATAATTTTTCTGTATTTACATGAATTATCCCGGCTAGGCGACATATTTTTCTGATAAAACTCTGTGTTCCTGATGATTCCTCCAATAGAGCTAACCCTCCTGAGGTAGTCATAACTGAGCTCATGATAGAACTAGCGGTTTTACCACAGCATTTTTTTGGTTTATGTTACGGCCACGAAATCTTTTGTTGGTTTTATGCATTGCCTCACAGTTTTGTGTATTTGTTTACAAAAACAATCTCTCCGACAACAACCGCAAATGCAAGTTTTATTGAAATGGTATATAATAAGTGATAAAACCAATTCATGTCTACTTGCAAGTCTTAAATTGAAGATGTTTATAGCAGAAGTTATATGATAGTTTTATGGAACGCCAAAGGTGCAAAGTAAAAAACTACCACATAAAACTTATTTAGAACAACTAGCTTTTTGACATGCTCGTATAAAACCAGAATAAAACATTAATAAACCTTCAAGGCATACTGATTGTTACTTGGGTATTTTAGTGACCCACTACGGGAGAAATACAGTGAAATTCCTGGACGTCAATCTAGAGGAGCTCCTGAAGAAATTTATGGAGTGATTTTTAAGGTTTAGTGGAGGAATTTTTGGAGGATTGTTTTGAGAAATTCATGAAGAAATTTATCCAGGAACCTCTGGAAAAAATCCTGAATAAAAAATTTGGAGAAGTTCCTGGAGGAATCCATAGAGAAATCCCTGAAGAAATTTCTCGAGGATTTGTAGGAGGAATTCCTGAAGAATTCTGGGAGAAATTTCTTTAGAACTTTCTGGAGGAATCCGTGGAGGAAATCTTGGAGGAATTATGGCAGAAATTTCAAGACGATTTTGAAGAAATCCATGGAGGAGTTCCTGGATGTATCCCTGAATACATTCCCGGAGGAATGAATCCCTGTAAGAATTACTGGAGAGGATTCTGAAGTATTTTTAGAGGAAATAATGGGGGAGTTTTTGGAGGAATTTCTCGAGAAACTGTTTATGCTTTCCTGGAGGAATTCCTGATGGAATATCTGGAAGAACTCCTGGGAGGAATCCCTGTAGAAATTCATGGAGGTATATTTGGAGGAATTCCTAAAGAAATTTTTGGAGGAATTTAAGGAATAATTCCTGGAGGAATTTCCGAAGAAACATTTTAGGATTCCTGGAGGAATTCCTGGAGAAATTCCACAAAGAATTCCTGGAAAAGTTCTGGGAGAAATTATGTTATGATTATTTTGGAGAAATCCGTGTAGAAATTCCAGGAGGTATTTCTAGAGGAAATTTCAGAGGAATTTATTGTGGAATTCCTGGAGGATTTTCAGGAGGAATATCTGGAGGAATGTTTGAAGAATTTTTGAATAAATTTCTAGAGAAATTCCTGGAGGAATTCCTATAGGAATCTTTGGAAGAATTGCTCTAGGAATTCCTGGAAGAATTCCAGAAGAAATTCCATAGGGATTTTCTGGAGGAGCCCGTGGAGGAAATATTGGATAAGTTTTGGCAGAAATTACTGGATGATTTTCTGGAGGGATCCCTGGTTGAATTCCAGGAGGAATCCCAGGAGAAATGCTTGTAAAGAATTTAGTAGAGGAATCCATGATGGAATTCCTGGAGGTAATTCTGGAAGAATACCTGAAGGAATTTTTTAGAGAAATTCATGGAGAAGTTCGTGGATGATTTTTTGGAGGAATTTCTGGAGAAATTTTTTGAGGCATTTCTGGAGAAATTTCTATAGGTTTCTGGACGATTTTTTCAATAATTTCTGAAGAATTTGTTTGGAGAAATTCCTGGAGGAATCCAAGGAGAAATCCCTGAAGGAATTCCACGAGGAATTCCAGAAGGAATCCGTGGAAGAATTCTGGGAGAAATACCTTGAGAAGGTTTTGGAGGAAGCCGTGGCAGAAATTCCTAGAGGGTTCTGAAGAAAACCCTGGTTGATTTTCTGGAGAAATCCCACGAGAATTGCCTGGAGGAATACGTAGTGGGATTCCTGGTGTAATCACTGGAGGAATTCCTGGAGGAAACCCTGGAGAAATTCCTTATACATAGAACAGGAGTATTGTTAAAATACGTGGTTACGCGGATATACGAAATAAAGATTTTCAAAAAATTTTGGTCTAGGTTTTCAATTCTCAATCACAGTTTTGGTAAAATCCATATAGAAAAAATGATTTAAAAAAATGGAAAATTTGAAAATGGTGACCTTAATAGACGTCAAGATCAAGTGCACATGCACAGGCTAATGAAGCTTTTCTACATGAACTTATTGTACATAATCAGTTTCTCCACTCTCGCTACGCTTACTTTCCTGCCTGTATGCATTCATAATCTCAAAAAGTATTTGTGAATCTACACATATTTTATGACTATTTATCGTAAATATACTGGAGAAAAATCATCACAAGTATTTGCTTTACCATACTGTACTGTTGGATTTGTTTCACTCATGTAACTATTTCACACGTATCATTATACTAAAAACAATTCTTAAAATATCTATTTCAAATAACCATAACTTATTCCACCTTTTTTCACTCTTTCAGGTATGTCATCGTCATGTTCCATCGTATAATTAGTGCGTAGTTGTTCATAGTTGGAAGAAAGAGTTCTGCCATCTGAGAAAACAAAACTCAAAGCTTATTACGCTCTGACAGTCGTTCATCAATATATATCATGCTGAGCAACCATGCGCCTCCATTCCAACAACCTGCGTTCATACCCGACGACGTCTGATTCAACAATTCCCCACGAAGCCCCTATAATTGACATTCAATGTTGGGCATAAGCGTAACTAGGTCATGGCTCTAGGGGGGGCCAAGGCCATGTCGATGTAGATTTTTTATACTTAAATTATACTTTTCGCCTGAATTGCGTGATTTCTTTCCGAAATGGATTATTCTGGAGGGGGCCAGGCCCCCCCTGGCCACCCCCTATTTACGCCAATGATGTTGGGACGTCACGTTTACGAGCCATCAGCCCTAGGAGGAAAAAAAAGAAGCCAACGGGTAATTACCAGTGCAAAATAAAAGGAAAAGCGAAAATTAACTCAAACGAGTGAACCATTCCGTTGCAATTACCTATGTCGTGCGGACGGCGTCGGTCGTACCGTAAAGAAGTGATTCAAATTTCCACTGGAAGTAGGTAGGACTGACGGCGGTGTGGCGGTCAAATGGCACATGCTCGTTGAACGAATCAATCGTCCTTTCTTTACAGAGTTGGGGGTGGATGGAGGTATGGTCGTGGTATGTACGTACGCTGGGGTAAACAAACGATCCAATGAATGAGAAATGTCTATCCGCCCAACTTGATTGAGCAATTCTCTGGGGAAATACGGGCCCTCTGTAGCTTGGTAAGTACTTTTGTAACTATATCGGAAATGACATCGACTTTTAAGACAACTTGATTTCACAGGCATTAAAAAAAATCCGTGGCTGTGTGATTTCAAAAATGGAAAGAATAACTAAATTTTGAACCTGATGGGGGTAATTACAGGGTGAACATATACAGTAATATCTTTATTTAAATAAGACACTGATACATCTGTGTGTTTTAATAGATTTTACTGAAATTAACTTGTCGTTTTTTAATTGCTTCAAATATATTTGTTTTTTTTTGACATTTTAGTTTGAGGTAAAACAAGATAGTAATCTTTGTCAAACCCACATTTATTCCTTCAAGCGAAACATAACAACGCGAATTAGAACACCGTAACGTGAAAATCATCCAAACGTTACTCAAGATTTGCGAAAGTTTCGACACGTAACATTTGGCAACGTCGTTGATGGGAGGATTACTGTAGTCGTTTCCGACCACCTAGCGCCCAGCGACGGCAACAAAAGTTAGCGACTCGTCACGGAACAATCTCGTCTTAATTGTTACTCCCACCCACCACAACTGCTGTTGGTACTATGTTATTTCCTCTGAGACTGCGGTGGACGACACGGACGCAAACCTACGAATTTAACCACCATTTGATGGTCGGTCACTGTTGGGCTCCACCCAGAGCAAAAAGCAGGGTGTATGTAATTAAATTCCTTCGCTCGTTTGTTCGCCTGTGGGCACATGGAATGTTCACGAGTGATGGTCGGTGATTTCCAAAAGCCGGAAAGCGTGATGGGAAATGGTACAAAAATAAACGATTATGGCAACTGACCACCGGGGCTGCGTGCCTGCTAGCACGTGCCCCGAACGGACATGGCTGCGCAGTGCACGATTTGAACGGTGCCGATGGACAGTGGGTGAAATTGGAAAACTTAAAATTGAATATTCTATTGGTAACACTGCTGTTTAGGCTTGTCCTGTCATTCGTGGCTCCCCCTGACAGCATGTACTTCTTTTTCGACGCGTTTACCTTTACGACTTCACGTTTCAAGCGGATGTACATTTCTTTACATTCTGATGACCAATTAGTCTTGTAGAGGTTTTGAAAGCCGCCATAAAACCTAAAACCTTTTATTTTGGTATTATGGTGGAGTTAAGAACCTATTCTAGTCTATTTGATTAACAAAATGTTACTTGGGCAGGGCGATGTTGAACTTTAGGCCTGGAAGTACTGTCATGGTAAATGGTCATTCAGATCATTTTTTTTAATTTTTTTTTTTAAATGAAGATTCTTGGAGGATTTTCTTTGAAAATTCCGCCATAAATTTCTCCAAGAATTATTGAGGAATTCCTCCACAAATATAAGAGTTTCTGAAGGAATTTCTCAAACATTCATTCTGAAACTAGTGCACGGGTTTCCTAAAACGAAATCCTCCTGGGGTTCAATAATTCTTCAGGAAATTACATCAAAGATTGCTAAAAAGTTCGTGAATGTTTTTATTCTTCAAACCTTTTTAAGGGCATTTCTCTCAAAATATTACTCTAGTTTACAGCATTTTTGAACTCGGTAAGCTGATGATCATTTTTGGTGAAGAATCATGCCTTGAGTTCGAAAACGTGAAGAAAAAAAATTACAGTAGAGCGAAATTTTTTTCGACTTTCCATACAAGGTTAATGATTTGAAATCGATTTTTGTTCTATTTTTAAGCAAAGTCGCTCGCTTCACACATCACATTCTCCGTAATCAATGCTCCGATTGAGCTGATTTTTTTACTGTAACTCGCCTACATATGATATGTCAAATAAACGTTGAGAAAGAATTTTTAGATAGTTTTTTTCTTGTTGAAAAAATACATTTCTTCATATATTTTTGGAAATTTTGCTAAAATTTAAGGAGATCGTCCCAAAAACTCGCCAATAAATTGAATTTCATCAATCTAACGCAAAACCTGCATTCAGATGATCGAATGGTATTTTATTCAGCTTTTAATTTATGGAAAAAGATTTGAAATTGGTTGAACAAAACGCAAGATATTCGAATTTTAGTAAATACCATATTTTAAAAAATTGCAAAACTCAAAAACTGCTCTACTTAAAAATTTTTGAAGCGCGGTTTCTAAATCAGTGCTAAATTGTACTTCAAAAATTTTGGTCGTTGGCAAAAGTTCACGACTTTCGTTTTATTTTGTAAACTAGTGTTATCAGTTTTTCCCTCAAGATTTTATTTTCGGATTCACCCAGAGTTCTTCTTGAAATTTTAAATGCACTTATTCTAGGAATTTCTCCATAGATTTATTCAAACGATGCCATTCTTCGAAACATTTTTGTAGAAACCACGAGTTTTAATTTTGAAAAATTCCTGTTAGGTTTTCCATTACAAATTCTGATTTTTTATGGAACTCTTTTAATAAATGTTGCTGTAATTTCTTCAGAGATTCGTACCCGGTTACTACATTTGATTACAGATTTTCTTAGGCATGTAATTCTTGAAGAAAATTCTTAACAGATGCTTCTGGCAGTCATTCAATGGTTTCTTCAGGAGTTCTTCTAGGTATTCCTCCAGGATTTCAGACCTGTCTTCAGGAAATTTTTCGGAGTTCTCGTTTTCGGTAATGCATCAGGGATTTCTGCAAAGATTCTCTCAGCAGTTGATGCAGAAATAAGAATGCATTCGGTATTTCGGTATTCTTTCGAAGATTCCTTCAACAGTGCATTTTTTTTTCAGGGGTTGTATGAAGATATCCATAATAACGGTTTATGAGTCTTCATCCGGACTACCCCTAGTGCAAAGTAGCTACCATATGCGGCCAGGCTCCGTAGACTCTACTTTGTAGCAGTGAAGCGATGCGCATATTCTTTCTCAACGTACTCCGTTATTTGTTGCGTGACTTTTCTATCAAGAAAACTGTATTTTGCCAATATCCTCTCCAGAGCCACCATGGGAAACTTATTCGGCAAACACGGTTCTGCATATCGCCACAGCAGCCCAGTTTCTAATTTCCCATCTACTATTCTGACGGTCTCCTCTAATATTTTTCAAGCTCACTAATCATCTTCTGATTGTGGAGCCCGATGGATGGTTGCTTCTTCAATTGCAAAGAACTGTTTGAACAGGTCGTACATGACTGGCTCGTTTTCTGCCAACTCCATATGAACGTTCACGTACTCCACAGTTCTGATGCCAGCAGTATGTGTTCCATAAACGCACCAGCGAAGTCGTGTTTTGGACGCAATCAGGCTTTTAAGGCTGTTCCGATCAATCTAATCCGATGATTTGCCGAGGGGGAAACATATAAATAACTGGATAATGGAAGGCATTTGAAGTGCGGGAATGTCCGGCACAGCTCTGCGTAATCTATGGTTTGACTTGTTAGCTATCTTCGTTGGTAACGGAAATTGTGGTTTCAATGCGCTGGGAATCGTTCTCGATCACCACCACCCGTCCATCCCAGAGAATGCGACTCGTCGAGTCCTTCTTCACCTAGCAGGTCGGCTACCTCGGACAAAAAAACCATCATCTAGGAACGCGTACAGCTCGACGCTCTTGTTGTTCCCGTGCAGCGTGACAGGAAGGTATCGTAGAATGGCGGAGGAAGTTGATGAGTGGTGATGCTGATGAGAAATCCTTCTGATGCTGGAAACAGCTGTACCTACTGGACTCAGATTTTCCGATGTGAAGCAATAGGTGGCGTATGCGATAGTCTTTAACTCCACACTCCAGCTTGGAGCGGCATGGCCATGTTCGATGAGGAATTAAGCACATTCGGCAAAGTCCTTTTGGCGCATAATCTTCCAGCGTTCATCTAAATTCAGCTTTTGAAACTCTGCGCGGTCTGCTATCCGATGTTCTGCTTTGCTGCAGTTCGTGCATGATTTAGCGGCTAGGATGGCTAATTCCTTTCTTAACCCTCGAGCGATCGTGCTGTTGTATTTTGTACAACACGATGAAAAAATCTCGCTTTTTGTACTCAGCATTAGCGTGGTGCTGACGCAGGTCAACCGCGCGAGTTACGGAAGGTTAAGGACAGAACTAAAGCCTGTATCCGCAATAATCGGGACACAGAAATATGGCTGTAACTCTGCAATAGATACATTAAAATTGCTCAAATTTTGCCTGATAGTATCTTAAGATGAGCTCATTTCAGCTGCAAAATTTCATGTGAATCGGTGAAGTACCTTTTGTTGTAGCAATGAAACAGTAGAACGCGAGCAATTGAATTTTGTACAGCCCCTGGTTTAGCTTGTCAACGCGGTAACTTTTGAATTTGATAAAGAAAATAACTGAAATTTTGAACACAAACCTCTCAATCTACTTTACTTACATAGGCAAAATTTCAAAAAAAAAAATCGATGCACTATCAACAATTTTATAGTCGAAACATATATTGGGGCTGGTCGTGATTTTAGCCCTTCAGACAACAATTAGTGAGCACCCCCTATTGTTTCGATTGTATTGTTGAAAGTACTACTCCAATAATCATCAAATTTTGCAGGCATAATAAACACACAATCAACTACCTTCTGTGAAAATTTCATGAAAATTGACAGAGATATTCAAAAGTTATGAAGGGGCAAACATCGCACATAAAAACATGAAACAGTTTCACTAACACTATCCCGTATCAACACCAGTAACTTTCAATCCAATTGATAAAAGTTGATGAAATTTTGCAAGAAAGTGTCTCTATAAGTATCATAACTGCTCACGAAGTTTCATAATTATCCTCACAGAAGTTTGAATTATAGCGGAAAAGAACCATCTAGTATGCGAATGAAAATTGGTGATGATTGTACAAAATCTTAAAAACGTCGTCTGTTTGTTTCTCATCCACAGTTAAAAGTAATGCATCGATTTTTATGAAATTTTGCACAAATAAAAAACATACCGTCAAGACGCCATTCACCGTGTGCCTTCGAATTTTTTTTTTCATTATTTCCATATTATGATTGAATGATATGACAATTTCCCTTCAATTTCACCAGTAGAATAACTAGCCACAGAAGTCCAATGTCGGGGCTGTTCGTGTGACTAACATCTAGTTTGCCACGGCCTTACAGCGTCAGCAGTGGTACTTGAAGTGTCAAGTTAAATTTGTTTACCAAAACAAAAGGTCCTCTACAAGATGGCCACTAAAAAATAGTGAATTATTGCAATTAACGTTATTAAAATAATTAAATGAGAAAAGTGACTACAGCGCCATTGGAGTTCTAGTGTATTTCTATTGTTTCACCAATACAATACAATACAATGGTGAAATTGAAGGGAAACTGTCATATCATTCAATCATAATATGGAAATAATGAAAAAATATCCAAAGGCACACGGTGAATGGAGCTCCCACGGTGAATGGCGCCTTGACGGTACATCAAAGAGTTCTCAGTTAATTTTTGGCCAATTTTTATTAATTCAGTACAGAATCACTGCTGTACTTTTGTGTCCCGATTATTGCGGATACAGGCTTTACTATGTTTACTTATTTCGCAAGGCTTCGGAGATTGTTTCTCCTTCAATGCTTCTGAGACGCTCATTATAGTTTTAGGCTAGGAGCAAGTCTATCAACCATTTCTTGCAACAGCATCGGTTTCTTGCATTCGTTTCGACAAGGAATGAATTATGACCTCTGACCTACCGAAGAGACGTTCCAGCATAGACATCACACATGGCACGGACTTGGGAATCAGTGGACAGACGGCTCCGAACACTCTCCAGGACGTGTCCACGAAGACATCTCTAAAGCCTTTCCCAATTTTCGGCGTTGTTGAATCCACATGCTTTGGTCGAGTTTTTGAAAAAGCTTTTGTGGATCTCCTAAGAATATCTGCAATTCTTTCGGAATAACTTGGTGCACGGCTAATTGTTCTGCTACGCGTCCAGCTCATCTATTTATCGACTCGAATGGTTGACCAGCTCTAGATGGCAGCTGTAAAACAGACCGATTTGATGAAGATACTTCCTGGGATACACAGCTTTTTGAAGGTTGTGACTCTGGTCGCTGAAAACTCTGCGTCGCTCAGAGTTGTTGAGGCGAAACTGTTGGCTTAGCCATAACTTCTCATATCCCGGAGGTGGTCGTATTACAGATTGATCCCACTAGCGCAGTTGAAAACTTGTTCTTTGCGATGCCCTTTCCACCCCTATTTACGCCAAAGAGGACAACGCCAGAAAACGTTTTTGGGGATTCTTTCGGAGTTAACCAAAATTTCTCCGAAATTTTTATTGAAAAAAGATTTATGCAGGATTTTCAAGAATGATTTTAGCAACAATTCCCCCAGGTGTCCCTATAGGATGCATTCCTATCCATGTTTTTGTTTAAAAATTTCTCCAGGAAATTTTTTTAGGAAGACTTCTTAAGAAATTTCTCGAAAAAGTCATCATAAATGTTGTCCAAGAATACATCCGGGAATTCTACCAAAAATTCTTCCTGGGATTCCTTCAGGAATTATGATGGAAATTTCTTTTAGCATTGTATAGAAGTTCGGGCACGTCTTCTTTCATGTATTTCTTCAAATACTTCTGAAGGAATTCCTCCAGGAATATTAACAGAAATTCCTCCAGGAGCGATTATTTCGATTTTCTAAGGGAATTCTTCTTGAATTTTTCAGGAATTTATGCTAGAAATTTCTGTACAGGAATTCCTTCAAAGCTTTCTTTAAAAGTTGGCGATTTACCCTATTCGTAGATTCTTTCAGGTATTTCTTTAGAAACTCAGATTTCTTTTTCCAGGGCTCTTTCGGAAACTGTTCATGTATTTTATCCAGAGCTCTGTATGGAGATCGGCTCCCACGAATCGAGTATTAGGGCGTATTATAGTTGATCATAGTACCAAAGTAACATTTTGAAGACCATTTAGTCTTGTAGAAGTTTTGAGAACCCCCATAAAACTTAATAGCCTTTATTTTGATTTAGTTTAAGGCCATCACATATTCTAGTCTATTTGATTTTAAATGTGACATGGGTAGTTATCCTAGTTGTAATGTTGTACAAATAAATGTATACAGGAATTATCTCAACCATTTTTTAAATCTTCTACAAGAAACCCTCCTGAGATTCTGCTAGATTTTTTTTTTCCGTCGGTAATATTTCTCGGGATGCTTCAGAATTTTCTAAATAGATTCTCTCAGAAGTTCTTGTAGAGTTACTACAGAATCTATTCCTTGGTATTTTTCAAGGATTTTTTCAAGAAATACTTGTAGAATGTTCTCCACGAAGAAACGAACCAGCCAAGCGCTGAAAGTCTCTATAATTCCTCCAGGATTTTTAAATGATTCTGCAGGATATTCTTGGTAAGGGATGGTATAATCAATTGTCCTATGAATCCCTTCAATTGTAATGTTTCTTTAGAACCTCCTCCAGAAATTTATCAAGCAATTTTTCCTTGGAATTACCTCCACAGTTCTCCCGCGAGTTTCTTACGATTTTCACTTGTAGGAAGTTTCATCAGGTATTCTCCCAGGCATTCATCCAGAAATTTCTTGAGAGATAACCTCAGGAATGTCTGTCCAGGAATCCTTCCAGACTATTTTCTAGAATTTCTTCTAGGAATCTCCAAAGGTATAACCTTTGAGAGTTATCAAGGCATTCCTTAGTCAAAAAAGTTCAGCTTGTTGGACTCAGTGGCTTTATTTTCCCCAACAGAGGGGATCCGAAAAAATGAATTCTTTAAATTCTTTGTGCAATTTCTGGATGAACTTCCGAAAAAATACCTGCTGGAATATCTGAATTTTACCCTGCAGAAATCCCAGGAGATATTTATGGCGAAACTACAGAAGCAAAGTCTAAACGAATTTTGCAGGATTTTTTTTAATGAATTTCTGGTGGCATTTCGGCAGGAATCCATGAAGGAATCTGTCATGAAATACGTAAAGGAACCCTTGGAAGAGTTTTTGAAGGAATCTGTTCCTGGCGATATCTTAAGGAAATTTTTAAAGGAATCCCTGGAGAAATTTTCTGGAATTTTTTGGAAGATTTTCTGAAGGTGGTTCCTGGGAGAATTTACGGATGAATCTTTGAAATATTTTCTTAAGGAATCCCTGTGAAAAAAATTGCAAAAAATTCCTGAATAAATTTCTGACGGATTTTCAAAACGAATCCCTAGATTAATTTCTAAAAAAAATCCTGGCGAAGTTTCATATAGGACTATCAAAAGAATTCTTTGGGAAATTTCTGGAGACGTTCTCAAGGAAAAGTCTAAACGAAGCCCTGTCGTAAAGAAGCCCTTTCTGAAAAATCCAGCAGAGGAGTTTCTGAAAGAAACCTTGATGGATTTTAAGGTCAATACTCTTTCTAGGAGTTTGTGAAGAATATCTAATAAAATTTCTGCAGAAACTCCTGAATAAATTTTTCAAGGTATTCTTGAAGATGTGCTTAGAAGAATTCTCAAAGAAAAGTGTTGGATTTTTGAAGATTTTTCACTGGAATTTCAGAAAAACTCAATGGAAGAACTTGAAGAAATTCTTAACTAGAATTCCTAAAGGAATCCCTTCAAATCTTAGGAAATCTCTAGGGGAATATCTAATAAAATCTCGAGAAGCTATTTGAAGGAATCCCAGGAGAAATTCCAGATAAGTTTTCTGGAGAAACTCCTCGGAAAAGCCTTGGCGAAATTTCTAGAGAAGTTAATCAAGGATGTTTCAGGAAAACTACGGAGAAATCTTTAGTAGTATTTTTGGAGGATTTTCTGACAATATTCTTGGAGAAATTTGGACGTATTTCTATAGGAAACATCTAGAGAAGCTTTTGTCAATATCTCTAGAAAAAACAGTTTTAAAATATTTCCTTAACAATTCTTGTGGAATATTTCTGAATAATTTTCAAGATACATTTCGGGGGAAAACGTGGAGAAATATTCAGAGGAAATCCGAAAGGAATCCCTGGAGAAATTTCTGCCCAAATCAATAAAAATAGTAACGCAAACATCTTTAGAGCAACTCCTGGACAAATCTCTGCTGGAATTTAGAGCAATTCCTGAACAAACCTGTGGAGGACTTCTCGAAGAAATACCGGTACGAATTTATGATGGAATCTCGGGAAGATTTTATGAAAGAATCTTTGAAAGCATTTCTGAAGGAATTCCTGTTGAAAATTCTGAAGGAATTCCTGGAGAAATTCCCAAAGGATTATCAAAACGTACTTGTAGAAGAATTTCTAAAGAAGTCCCTGGAGAAATGTTTTGAAGAATCTCTGTTGGGATTGCTGATGAAATCAGCGGAGGAGTTTCGGAAAGAAACAATAATAGTTTTTGAGATCGAACTACTTGATTCATTTTTAAAGGAATCTAAGGATTCCTTGCACATTTTTTTGGAGGAATTTATTAAATAATTTCTGAAGAAATATCTCTAGGGAAATTTCTAAATAAATCTCTGGAACAAGTTCTGAATGAGTTCTGAACTTTAGATTTTCTGAAGGAATCGCTGAATGCATTTCCTCGTACGGCTTTCTGATAGACAATTCCATGGAGGAATTGTAAAGGAATCCCATGGAAGCTTTTCTTGAGAAGTTTTCGAAAACTTTCTGGAGGAATCGCTAGAGGAACCCTTTTTAAAATAATTTCAGAAAAACTTAACGGAAGAACTTTTGAAGAAACATTTTACTGAAATTCCTGAAGAAATTCCTTCAAATCTGAAATAGACACTGAATATTTTTAAATGCACCCCAAAAGGAATTTCAGAAAGAATCTTCGAATAGAAATCATGCAGAAATTTTGGACGAAAATTTCTAGTGGAATCCCTGAACAAATCTCAGTAAGAAATCTCGAGGAGATTTCTGAAGGAATCTCTATACATTCCTGGAGACACTCCTGCAGGAATCTTCAATGGAATCCCTAGAGCAATTCCTGAACAAATCTCTGTAGGACTTCTTGCATAAATACCTGTACGAATTTCCGAGAGAATCTCTGGAAGATTTTCTGAAGAAACCAGAGGCAGAATTTATGAAAGAACCTTTAAAGGCATTTCTGAAAAAAAAAATCCCTGTTTAAACATTGGAAGGAATACCTGGAGAAATTTGCGAAGGAGTTTCAATATAAATCCCTAGAAGAGTTTCTAAAAAAAATCCCTGGCATGGTTTCAAAAGGAACAATCAAAAGAATACTTTGAGAAATTTCCAGAGACATTCTTTAGGAAATATCTAAAGGTAACTGTTACGGTAGTATTGAGGTGCTTTTGGCCGAATTCTCTCTAGCAGATCGCAAACTCCGGTGTTGTGGGTGCGAAGCAGCTGTAAGCTGTAAATTTATTTATATTAGATTTACCAATTTGCATGTAACAGAATCCACTTACAATTTTCGGTCTACCGCATCATACAATAGTTGTTTAACCTCAATATTGTTGTAACAAATGCATAATCTGTGATAGAATTCATTATTAGAATAGGTTCATTTAACTTTATGCAAACTTACTGTTTTAAATTATTTTAGATACTAGGTGTAGAGTTCATTGTGTTGTTTTAACTTTTAATTAGTTTATAAATATAGGCTTAAGTAGAAGAATAATTTCAATTGCAGAACACATTTCTGAATATACCACACACAACTTGTCCTGGATGAATCAATCTGTCTCAGTAATGTCATGGTTCTTCTTCCTTCTTCCAATGCATGACATTCCGCGCTACAATGACATTTCCTTTCATGTGTATCGTATCTGTCAGGCAGTTGCAACGATGAACGGTGCAGTGCTGCCAGCAACAGTAACCCTGGAGAAATGTCTCAAAAATATAGATAGATTTGAAGACCGAACTACTGGAGTAATTTCATAAGGAATGCAAGGAGCAATTTTGGAACCCACGCAGCAATTTTTTAAAGGAATCCCTAGACAAATTTTTGAAGGCTAAGATTGATTAAAGATTGAAGGATAAGATAAATCAGAATTTCTGTATGTTTCTCCTAAGAAATTTCTAAATAAATCTCTTGAAGAATTTCTGAAGGAATCTGAACTTTGATTTTCTGAAGGAATTGCTGAAAGCTTTTCTGAAATAATCCGATTTCCTGAAAGAATCTAAGGGAATCTATGGAAGAACTACTGAGGAAACTCATCGAAGCTTTTCTGGAGATGTTCTTCGAGAACTTTCTGGAGGATGTTCCAGAGGAAATTCTGAAGGATATTCTCGTGGAATTTCCAAACAAAAATCCATGAAACATTAGGAGAGAGATTTGCATTCCGAAACTGGCTCCCTTCTGCATTAAAGATACTCTACAAGAACTTTCAGAGCAATCCATGGTAGAATTCCTAAAAAGAATCCTTGGGAGATTTTTTAGAGGAATCCATGGATAAATTTTGAAAGTAATCTAAGGAAGGCTTTACAAAGGACTTCTTAACCTTATCCTGGGCTGATCTCTACAAAACCATGAAGAAAATTCTGAAGAAATTTCTGAAAGAATTCCTGAAAAAAAACCTTCGTAAGTGTTCTTGGCGAAATTTCTTTTAAAAAAATCCTTAGAAAATTTTCAGAAGTGATCGCTGAAGGAGTTTATGATAAAATACCAGATGATTTTTTTTTTTACAGAAACCAACAGAGCAATTTCTTTTCTTAAAGAATCCATTGATAAATGGATTGATGGAGGAATTACTTGAAGAACTATCAAAAAAAATATGAAGGAATTAATGGAGTAATTTCTGAAGCATTCCATGAAGGTTTTTTTTTTATCTGTGTTAACGAGATTTTTAGCCTTGGGCTAGTTCATCTCGGGACTCACGCTTTACTTCCCTTCCGAAGGAAGAACGCACATTTTGCGAGTTTGTCGGGAGTGGGATTCGATCCCAGGCCCTCGGCGTGATGGTCAAGTGTTCTAACCATCACACCAGGTCCGCTCCACACCCATGTAAGATATTCTAAAATAATCTTTTGAGAAATTTCTGAGGAAAAGCTAGATAATTTTTTAAATTTATTGCTGTAAGAAACTGGAAAATTCATTGGAAACAAAATTCCGAACGAATCTTTGATGGATTACTTAAAGAACTCGTAGAGGTTTGTGTGGGATAATCCTTGAATAAGTTTTTCAAGAAAATCCTTGGCGAATGATTTTTTTTTCTTTATATGGAAGAATTTTCGCTTGAATTAACCTCGTTGACACCGCTGCTTATTTCAATAATTCCAGAGAAGTCTTGTAGTTCTGAATAGGATTTTCACCCGCTATGCCATGTGATAATTGAAAAATGTATGTCCCAACAATTTCCAATCACCAGAAACGAATTTATTCTTGGCTAAGCGTCTTGGTCGTCATGTCCTTTGACATAGCTTGACCACGATAAACAAGGCCGGTGAGATAATCGAATCCATTTTTCAGACCTTTTTATGAATCCTAAATCTCACGCCACACCTCCTGTGCCACCGGTCCGATACTGTGGAGCAGGGAGCCACAAATCTGTTCCCAAGCTGTCTCTCAACATTCACCTCAAGGGGAAAACCGTCTTCCCCCCAAAAAAGGAACAACCTCAAGCGTCAACATGTGGCTGACGGTTGCCTAACTTGGCTCCCTCACATTTTAACGTTTTTTTTTCTTCTTTTGTTCATTGGTGCGCGGGGAGCTGAGAGAACACTTTCGTGTCCTGAATCGCGTGTCAAGATAATTAATGGATCCATTCCATTCCGGAGTTGTTGTGTTTTATCGTTCTTTTTACGAGAATTAACGGACTTTGTCCCACCTCCGCGCTGCTGGCAGGTTCGTCGACGACGACGTGCATCTTTTGGTGAACTGGCAGTAAGTTGTCGGTCGGAAGGCACCTTTGTCTTACCTGATGGCAATGGTGGTAGATGTGCTGTTTTTCACATGTATAACTATCCATCAATGTTGGATTTTCGAAAATGCAATCTGGCTTCCCTGCCTGGCTGCTACCGTAGATCGTTTCGTAGTTCGCTTTGCCTCTGATCGCTTTGTACCTTGATGTTCTTCGGAGCCCATTTTTTTGGCCATCGTTTATTTTTCTGGCCACCGACGGATGCGACGGAAGGAAGACGGAAGCATATGGTCACCCACAGAACGCACCTGCTCGAGCAAAGCTCAATTTGCCAGTTTTTTCGTATCCTTTGTGACAGAGGAACAAAAACCATAGGTATATAGGGATAGTGAACCACCATCATCGCCGTCTGAAAGTAGAGCACAGATCGTTGGCCATTAGGAGCGACGACGGTCTACCTACCTGCTATGGTGACTGATGATGCTACTAGGTGGGAAAGCTTAGGAAGAGCATTGCTAGCTGGATTGGATTTGCGGAACAGTTTAGTGAATGGGAAAAAGTGCACACAAAAAAATGGATGGCCTTCACCTGATGAAGATGACAGGAAACGGTGCAAGTGAGAGTAGAAAATTGCCAAGTAGCGTCATTTGCATGGTTTTGAACGTGTGAAGGGGAGAAAATTGCGGGAACCGTGTGCTTCAGACAGACCTATATTATTTTTACCCAACATTAGTTTCTTGCAAAACTGCTAATGCAAATGAATTGATGCTATGTGCTTTGCTATTGCAATTATTTTCAGAGCTTCGTTGTAAGCATTTATATCTTCTTAAGGCGAAACTGGAAGCATTTCCTCACTTATTGGTTTTTGATTTTTTATTAAATAACGATGCAATATTTTCAAAATCGGTTTTCGTGCACATGTAGGGTATGGATCAAGGTATCTTCTGATTTTTTTGTAGTGGAAAATGTTTTTCGTTTTTGCAGAAACCATTTTTGAACAAAATTTCACAAAAAAATGGTTTCTGCAAAAATGGAAAACATTTTCCACCTCAAAAAAATTCAGAAGGTACCTTGATCCATACTCGCAATGTGTACGAGAACCGATTTTGAAAATATTGCTTCGTTATTTAATAAAAAAAATCAAAAACCGAAAAAATGAGAAAATGCTTCCAGTTTCGCCTTAAGGGCAATGTCTTCGGTATACCAATCCGTGTGGTCAATTAATGATTTTTGATGAGCTCACATAAAGATGCATAAATTATAAGTGAAATTACGAAAACAAATCCACAGTTCAGGTGAGATTTGAACTCACGATCCTTATTCGTTAGAAAAGTGCTTTCCCAACTAAGCTACCGAGCCAACTAATGACACGGCATTTTATTTGTCATAAAAGGTAATTCAAATCTCATCGATCATGCTTCATCCTTCCCTTAACTTGCACCGCGAATATATCCATCTCTTATGATCTTATATATGAAGAGCGAGAGCAATTTATTTAATGTTATCTTGAATGTTATAATGTAATAATTTATCCATCTTTCCATGTGTATGTTGAGTTCATTAATAATTAATAATATTAAACCAGAGATGATTTTATTTTAGGTATTTTACAGAGAATCATTCAAAAACTATGACTAAGACAACATAACAAGCTCGATTCGTAGCTGCTTTCTCACACCTCACACCTCACCAGTTTACTCATGACCTGATGAGTCCACCTCGTTAGATGCGTTCCACGTTGCTGTCTAGAACAGCCCGCTTATTTGTAAACATAATCTTTGCAGAGTAATTGTTCAACATTCTTGCAACATGCCCTGCCCATCGAATCGAATTTGGCATCCTTCTGAACGGTAGCTTCGGCGTAGAGAGAAGTGAGCACAAAGATCGTCAAAGATCGTTTTTGGTCCTCTGCTGCACTGACATAGTCGTTTCCGCCGTTGTCTGGATCATCCAGATGATCGTCCAAGTGCTGGTTCCACTTTTCAATTACATACCTCATGCCCGTCCGTCAAGATGCTGCTGTCCTTTATCTGTACATTTCAACTTGCGGTACGAAGGCTTTGTTGGATGCATTGAGCTTCTGTTGAGATTTTCTTATATCCAGAGAACGGCACAGGAGTTCCAGTTTTTGCACTCCAATTCCTCCATACGGCGTTTTACCAACTGAAAGAGGTGAATTTGCTGTTTCCGCTTCCATTTGTATCGTTTCACCTTCTGCCGTGTTTCATCCTGCAGTATTACCGTCCGCGCTGGGATCTTTGGCACGTACACCAGGTCAACCTGATAGAAGGCTCTTTTGACCGCTTTGTGTCTTCCGCAGGGATGGGAACACTCACTTACAAAGAGTTACAGCTACTTTCTCAGTTCAGAAGCATGCTATCAGAAAACCTTGTCGTTTTATTTAAAAATATACCGAATGAAGTGAGGGTAGCACACGCATACTAGAGTCGATAAATAATTTTGAAGACGACTCTCCACTAGGTGAATCTCCATAACTTACTTACTCTCTTTCAGTCCTGAGCACCCACGGTGGTGCAGCCTATGATATGGCTCTCACTAGAGTGTCTTTGCGTGATAAAAGTTTGCTCTCTCCAACTAGCGCTCACTCACAAAGCATTTGCTCTCGCATAATAAAATGGCTGCACAGTCTGTACCAATCTACGCACTCACTCGGTTGACATCTGAGCGGTGCCGTGTTCTCTAGATGGTCACGGAAACAAGTACATTTTATGTAAACACGGTACCACTAAACGTCAAATAACACAGCGCAACATTTTTTTGTCTCAAGAGCAAACTTATGTGTCTCCGAAGGATTTTAGGCCGCTGAATCCGAATCCGGGCTCAGATTTGCTCCAACACGTCACAATTTTGAGCTATACCTCAATTTATAGGGCAAAATATGTGATTTTGGGCTTTTTTGACTGCAAGCCATTAAGCATGGAAATATTTTTTTTAAGCAATCAACAGGTTAATTGGTCAATGAACATCTAAATTAACGACTCATGCAAAATATTTCGTTTTACCTAATCAAATTTCATAGATTTAAGCATTTTATGTTAGTATGAAAACTTGCATGCAACTTTTGGAGGGTGACTTGTATGGAAAATATCGTACCTAACATAAATCGCTTAAAACTATCATTTGGTAAAATGAAATATTTTGCATGAGTCGTTAATTTAGATGTTAATTGAACAATTAACCTTTTGATTGCTTAAAAAAATGTTTCCATACTTAATGGCTTGCAGTCAGAAAAGCCCAAAATCGCATATTTTGCCCTATAAAATGAGGTATAGTTCAAAATTGTGACGTGTTGGAGCAAATCTGAGCCCGGATTCGGATTCAGCGGCCCAAAATCTGTCAGAGACACAAAAGTTTGCTCTTGAGACAGACCAAAAGTTAATTTTTGTTGCGCTGTGTAATAAATCTCCTGCATCAGTGGAGACGCTATGTGACTTGCAGACGGATTGAAAAATTTGATGCTTTATTGTTTATCCATGAGTTGTGCATGGAGAAAAAAAGAATTATCGTGAGCGCTGCAGTAAGCGACTTTTATTTTTCATCTCATGCCGTGAATTATCATTTTTGCGAAGGTGGATAAATCCGTGCAATTTGATCACATGAGTGAAAAATTGGATGGCTGAGTACTGCCTAGTGGCAAAGTTTCACATCAAACCATCCATCAACTGTAAGTCCTTGACCTACCAAACAATTTTCACGAAGAAACCAACTTTAAACGTAATTGGGATCCTGAAATATACAAGCTATAAATTTGCGTTTTGACTAGCGCCGTCTAGTGGCAAATCTGTGAAACAAACAGCCCATCAACTGTAAACTTTTGACTTTCAAAATACTTTGCTAAAAATACATCTTCCCAAATACTTTCATGTTCTTGCTACACTTAAAGCACAGCAGCGAAAGATAAAACTGTATGTTCTACATCAACGAACATGGTTGTTCTCAACAACGAATACGTATAATGTAGTAACAATCAATACAAAGCATTTTTCTGAAGACTGAAACCCTCCATGATCCATATTGAGATATCTAGAGTAAGATAAAACTGATCTAGATCAAATGACAGATGAATATCAGAACCGAATCACTTTAGCAAAAAATGTCTCCTAACAAGATACATACATATCTTGAGCTCTGGAGACGTTTATCGAAAGGTAAAAACTGATCTAGATCAGTTACAGCAGATCTATATAAAATTCTAAGATGTAAAATGTAGCAACCTAAAGCACTTTGCCGAAGATTTCAACCCTCTAAGGTTCAAGTTTATCCCAAAAGCTGACAAACGGCACAAAACAACTCCAAAAGCCGTGTGGCTTCGTGGTCGTGCGGCTAAGGTCACCAGTCGCATCGTGCTAAGGAGCGCGGGTTCGATTCCCGCCGCAGCTGTCAGGAAAAGTTTTCGGCTGTGCCACTGGGCGTTGCATGCTAGTCCGTTGTCTAGTGTCGTGCTTCCTTCAAAGAGCAAATAGCTCACTGGAAGCATTGAACGTGTCCGTGTCTTAAAAAAAAAGCCTTCAGATTCATAAGCATTTCTTGTGTTCTGTTAAAGACCATGGAGAAAATAGTGGATGACTTTGTTAAATCTACCAGCTTAGTAGAAATGCCTCTAAGCAAATTTCAATTTGCTTATCAAGTACGCAAATCTACCGTAACTGCGCCACAGTCCCTAGTCAGCAGAATTGAGAAATCGTTTCAAGCCAAGGAAATAGCCGTGATAGTTTTTCCCGACATTGAGAGAGTATTCGATAACGCATCCTTCATCTCAATGCGTTCAGCAATGGAAGCAAGGGGCTTGGCTTAATCGAATGGATAATATCCATGCTTAAAGATCGAGAAATCTCTTCCGTTCTTGGAGGTGTGCAACTATCAGTAAGATCTGTGAAGGGCTGTCCTCAAGGAGGAGTACTATCGCCCTTATTGTGATCTATGGTAGTGGACGAATATAGCCCATATAGCCGAGGCGGTAAACGCACGGGTATTCAGCATGACCATGCTGAGGGTGACGGGTTCGATTCCCAGTCGGTCCAGGATCTTTTCGTAAAGGAAATTTCCTTGACTTCCTTGGGCATAGAGTATCTTCGTGCCTGCCACACGATATACACATGCAAAATGGTCATTGACAGAGGAAGCTGTCAGTTAATAACTGTGAAAGTGCTCATAGAAGCTGAGAAGCAGGCTTTGTCCCAGTGAGGACGTTACGCCAAGGAGAGAGGAGAGGAGGTAGCGGACGAACTCGTTAAAATGCTCATCAATCAAGGCTTGGAGGTTATTGGATACGGAGATAATGTAGCTATTCTGATACGTGGCAAATATGATGCCGCGATATCCAACCTACTACAATCTGCGTTGAATATATTCAAATTCCTTTAGGGATTCTTTAGAGAATCATCAAACATTTTCCGGAATTTTTATATAAAGAAAATTATCTGCATTTCCTACAATGACCAATTCCTGAAAAGATTTTTCCAGGTATCCCTTTAGAATGCATTCCTGTCAATGTATTTCCTTGAAGATTTCATCCAGGTATTCATCCAAGATTCTTACAGGAATTCCACCAGGAATTTTCCTTGGGGGTCTTCTTCAGAAGTTTCCTTAAGAATTTCCTCCTAGAACTGTTTCGGAGATTTTTTGGGGAATTCCTTCAAGAATTGCTACAAAAGTTTGTGTATGCATTCCTTCAAACATTTCTGAAGGAATTCCCACAGAAATATTATGGGAGTTACCTCCAGGAATTTTTCTTTGAGTTTTTTTTCCAGGAATTCTTGAAGTAGTTTCTCAGGAAATTCTTTTAGGTTTTTTTTTTCCAAAAGTAGAAATTCTAGAAAATTTCTTTGCACAGACTTTTTCGAGATTTTTTAGGAAATTGTTCAAGGTATTCTTTTAGGCATTCATATTCCATAAACTGTTTGAAATTTTTTGATTATCCTTAATGTATTCAGAGATTATCCCAAGCATCCATTTTAATATTTTTCTATGCAATTGTCAAAAAATTCTTCTGGTAGATCTTCCAGAAGTTTGTCCAAAAGTTCTTCCAGAGATTGCTTAGGATTTTTTTCGAACCTTTCATCAGGGATTCTATGAGAAAATTTCCCGGTGATGCTTTAGGTATTTCTTTTAAGACTCTCTTAGAAATTCTTACAGATATTACTCCAGAACCAATGCTTTGCCATTTTCCCGAAATTTTTCAAGAAATTCCGCTATGTATAACTGCAGAAGGTTCTATTATCCAGGGATTTGTTCAAAAATTCCTTTAGGGTTTTTTTTAGAGAATTCTTCCAGTGTTTTGTGCAACCCCTGAAAAAAATTTTGAAAAAAATCCTGGGAGGAAATTTTAAACGATTCCTCATAGATTCCCAGGAAAAAATCTCAGCGAGATTTTCAAAGGGATTTTTAGAGGAATTTTTGAGAAACTCTATGGAGTAACTTCAGAACAAATTATTCGCTAAAATTCCAAGAGAAATCCACTTAAGCTCTGAAGAAGTCTCTGTACGTATTTTTGAAGGAATTTGTGAAATAATCCCTGAAAGAGTTTCTGATAAAATCTCCAGAAGTATCCCTGAGGAATTTTCATTCCACACTGGTTCTTTACTGAAATGAGTTGCAATATGAACATTATGCAACCCAAATCAGTTGTATAATGAAAAAAAATCATTGCATAATAGTTGGTAACTCATGTAACGAGTTGCAAAAAGTTGATACCAGGGTTGAAAAAATCTCATTCAATTGAATGAATTTCTGCTGAACTGAATGCATTTGACATTCATTTTCAGCTCCGCTGTGAGATACTTGAAAGTGAACGCAGAAAAATTCAACTACTTTGTGGAGGTAATGACTGCACCATCATCATCACACGCTCTGCGCTGATGGATGCTTCATGTCAACACCGGCCGCATGAATGCGACTCGCCCATAAGCAAGCGTGGTGAATTTTTGTCGTTTGAGTGCCGGTCACAGGAAAAATGTTGCTTTTGAACCTCGCCATCTCCCCAGTGTAAGCGACGAGAGAATTTTTATTCTCTTTTCAATTGCCTCCGTGAAGGACAGGGGCTTCAACGTCAGAAACGGTGTGGTGAAAAGACAAAAACAAAAACTCACGTTCGTTGGGAGCTTCGGAATGTTTGCAACCGTGGTTGATACTTTCAGCATGAAACGTGCATTTATCCAACAAGGTCTGCCGAGTAATAAATAACTATTTTTATGCAATTCAGTATCATAATTTTTATTTTATACTACTCATTTCAGTATCATAATGACCTACTTTTCCGTACCGGTTCATTATGCAACTGAAATGAGTTGCATAATGAAAAATAGTTGTACAATGTTCATAATGCAACTCATTTTTCATTCCCTGGAACGAATTTCTGATGAAATATCGGAAGATTTTCACACAGGCGGTTGTGTTATACCCAGTAGTGTAGAAACAATTCCTAATTTTACTGAGAAGCTCTTTTCTGGCATGAATGGGTGCGCAAAAAAAAATGAAAAAAAAACTAGGTTTCTCTTGTTACATTTGCAAGGGTGCTCATACTGTAAACAATTTGTTTTGGTTTCCAAGAGCTAGTTACTTCCCAACTAACTACTAACATTTTTGCTGGATAAGAGCTTAACAGAACTTACTTTCAAATTCGTTTGCTGCATAAGCTCTTTTGCAGCTACTTTTGTTAGTTAGGGTTAGTAAGTAACTTGAAGTAATCTCGGTGACATCACTATTTCTGAACAACTTTTGTGTAAACCTGAATCAGATAATTTGAAAAATCATAAGCATGTTTTCATGAAGATTCTTGGTAGAGAGCTTGCGAAATAATTAAAAGTTTCCATTCCTGGATATATTAATTGAATATCTTCTGAGATCTTTAAAAAAAAAAGATTTTTCAAGATGCATTTTTCTTATGTTTCTTAGGGAATCTTTTGCTTTGCAAACAAAATTATCCCTCCGGTAAGAGTCATGGGGTTTTTTTGGCGACCTTTTGGAAAACTTTACAATAGTTTTGTCGTGAGCTCATTGTCACATGAAGTGTGTAAGTATAGATTTTTTTATGTGTCGAGGTGCACTTGTCAAGACTTTTTAATGCACCAAGTGCACCGAAGTGAACGATCTAAAAAAAAAACCCTGCACTAGAAAATTTGCTGTATTCTAAACCATTACACTGATAAAAATCTCAAAACAAATCCTCAAGAAAGACTGATTTTCTCAACTGATAAAAAGTTCAAGCAATTCACTGAAAGTACAACTAAAACTTCACCATAAATACTTTCCCGACCAGAAGCTCCTCACAAAATTATAACAAAATTATTATAACCGTTGTTAGAAATAACACAATTTCATATAATTTTGTTGTAAGGGTTCGTATATGTGAATAACCGCACCAAAATTGTAACAAAATTTGTTATTATTTTAAAAACAAAATTATAACAAAACTTGTATTATTTATTTAAACAGATAAATAACAGAATTTGTTACACTGTGCATATTAAAATAATTGCCAATAACAAAATTTCGTAACAAATTTATTGTTGTATTTGCAACTTTTTTTTGTAACAAAATTATTTGAAAATTAGTTAGGTTTTTTGCACTGACGCGAAATAGTTTGATCATTTTTGTAATATTGACCACTAGAGCCAAAAGCCATGAAACAAAACTTATAGCATTTATTAAGAACGCAACGCTAAAATCGTCATGTTTTAACACCCCTCCTCTTCCGTTTTTGTATGAAAGTCCTAAAATTTTTGTATGGACCGTAACGCTCGGTTCTACTTTCCCCTCTCCCTTGGGCGACGCGTAATTTGGGGACTTCGTCATATTTGTTAAAAAAAAAATGCAACAGAACTTGTTATCTTTTATTTATAATCTGCCAAATTCTTCCCACACCAGCAGTGCTTTGAAGCTACTATCGTTATGCGATATCATTACAGCTGGAAGTGTAATAAAAAAAAAACTGTTGGGATGTCACCATGGCTTGTCGGATGTAAACATTATTATCAATTCAAACTGTAAGCTGTAATCAAATACTTTATAGCTATATTTTTTCTATTTTTGGGGCTCTTTTATTGCACTCTAATCCAAAACCGGAATAGTTCCCGGATGATGTGCCAATGGAATAAGAATCCTCACCAACAAAACAGCTGCTTTCATAGAGTACGTTTTGGTACTGTTATAGCGCTTTGTAGCGTTTTAAAGAACATTATTTCTGCTGGAAGCTGTGGCGAAGAACCTGTTGACGCAACAGCTCAATATTTTCTAAATGATGTTGGGTTAGTTTTGTGGCACAATTGTAATGTGATGTGAAACAAAACAAGTAAACATTGACAACTTCCTCTTCGTCAGATCATTAGGTTTTCTTCCTTCTCTGTTAACCTTAGTTTTGCAATCTTACGCGATAGATAGTCGGGTAAACAACGTGAAAAAAGGTTTGGAACTTTTTATCAGATTGTTTTCAAATTTTAGTAGGATATCAAAGATACAGTAGACGATAAATGCAAAATGTTTATGTTTCACTTAGCGAACAAAAATTCGATAAATGGAACGCCTGACAATATCAACAAACCATCAACTGACGTTAAATGAACGTGAACTTCATCCGTCTGTTCATTTGGGCAAACATGGCGCACCATTTTGACATTTGGCGGTGCGATAACTGTAAATTTGTTGCACATACCGGACTTGCAGTTCAAAAGCATTGCAGTTGAACTGCTTGCACTGACCGAACGTCTACTGTAATAACCTTTCAGAAAGCAACCGTTTCCGAGATATTCGGAATTTAACTTCATGAGTCTCTCAATATGTAAGAAAATGCGCAATTTTCATAAGTTATTCGATAGCATATGCTCCATCAACACATTATGTTATTTCCAACACATTTGTATATCCCAAAAACAATCACTCACTTGATTGGAAGAACAGTTCGAAAGTTACAGAAAGATTGTGAACTTCATTTTGCAGAAACAAATGAAGTTTCTAACGTTAAATTATGATAATGGGTTGTTTTTTATCGATAAACACTAAGTATTAACAAAAAATACAACTTTGGAAAAAGTAAATTCTCAGTTTGTTTCTTGTTTCAAACAAGCGTCATAACTGCGTGGGCATCCGTATCAAAAAGATTCGGATTTCCTTTAAAGTGCTTTATCTGACGATAGCGATCGCCATCGATTTAATACAAATCGATATCGAAAATCTCTCACTGGTTGACCGGAATGTTTCAGGCAATTTGGCCGATAAAACCCTCAAGACGGAGAGAACAAACCTGGCGATAATACCCAAAGTCTTCTTAAATGACGGATATTGCATGTGCTGCAATTTGCGACCGGACGAACAATGTTTACATTACATGGAACTACGGTTTGTATGCCTTCCAATACTTTTGAGTTGAATTTTACACATATGAAATTTTCAACCCTCTCTACCTCCTCCAAACGTGACGATAAACTTAATGGATGACTCCTTATATGATAGATTCCATTTCATTGCTTAAAATTCAAAAAAAAAATGTGGAATATAACTAAATTATATCTACAGCTGTTATCATATCTGCATATGATATAATTGTGATAGATTAAAACAAAATCACTAACGACAAATCAAGTCTATTACGCCAACGAGTTCAATGTGACGTCATACCACCCCGCTCGTGTGCGTCTGACAAACAAGGATTTGAATAACGAAACTGGCAATACGTAGAACCAGTAAAGCTTCTATCACCGCCCTCTTCAAATGTTGTGATGGCCTCATTGGCAGAGGCGTCAGATTGCTACCGATGGTAGGTGTCTTGGTTCAAATCTCGTTCGGATCCGAAAATTTTATAACGTACTGGAAACTTTTTTTTATGCCACCTACTTTTTCTAAAAATAGAATAACACACAAAAAAATGTTTACCCAAAAATGAGTATAAAAATTAGTTTTTACCCTAAAAGGTTGCCAATGAATTATAACACAATTTGTTATTATTTTGTTAAATTCTACCATATTTTATGGAACAAGTCTTGTAATATTTTTGTTATGATCATAACAAAAGTTATTACATTTTTGTTCTTTTCATATGGCAATTTTGTTAGAATTTCTGTTATTTTAACTACTAACGGTACATGTTTTATAACAACCCTTGTTATAAAAATTTATTGTAACAAAATAACACAGCTTGTTATAATTTTGTAATGTCCATCTAGTCGGGTTACTGTTACAGTGCAGATCATGGAGTATCTGCATCAGTCATCCAGATGTACGATGAATTTCGCACCAATTCGTTTTCGTTGTTGGCAGCTCCCGCTCAGAATGTAATGAAATTTTGCACATTTCAAGCTTTCATGAAAAAATATGAGACATTTTTTAAAATAATTTGTACACGCTAAAAAATATCATTTCGAAATTAAAAGCCAGTATACAGAAAAAGAGCCCATATAGCCGAGGCGGTAAACGCACGGGTATTCAGCATGACCATGCTGAGGGTGACGGGTTCGATTCCCGGTCGGTCCAGGATCTTTTCGTAAAGGAAATTTCCTTGACTTCCTTGGGCATAGAGTATCTTCGTGCCCGCCACACGATATACACATGCAAAATGGTTATTGGCAGAGGAAGCTCTCAGTTAATAACTGTGGAAGTGCTCATAGAACACTAAGCTGAGAAGCAGGCTTTGTCCCAGTGAGGACGTTACGCCAAGAAGAGGAGAGAGAGGATACAGAAAAAGACCACGTCTTTATGTTTTGATTTTTTTTTTTTCAAGAAAAGAAATATACTTGCCTAATTTTCCTCCATACATCATAAGATGGACACTTCTAAGGAAAAAAAGTTTTTCTAACAAAAACTTGTTCATGTTATTTTTTAGCGTGTTGCGCAATGATTGTTTTATATGTGATAAGTTGTACAAAAAAGTGTTGTACTCGGGACTTTTAGGGAATTGTCCAAGCTTTCATGAAAAATATGATAAAAACATATAACAAATTTTTCACGCCAAAAATATCATTTCAAAATCAAAAGTCACTTTACAGAAAAAGCCCCCGTTTGTATGTTTTGATTTTTGTTTTCAAGAAAAGTAATATAGTTGCTATCCTCCATACTTCTCACGATGGGCACTTCTAAGAAAAAAAAGTTTTTCTAACTAAAACTGTTATTTTTTTAGCGTGTTAGCGTTAGCGTAGTTACGGTATACTTCGTAGATTGGATTCGGACAACAACAAGACCGAGGAGTTAACTTCGCTCGAATCTTTTTTTTAGCGTGTTGCGCATTAACTAGTACAGTAATGTATCCAGAATCCTTGTAACATTCCATTAAAACTTAATGGGCTTAACTACTTTAAAAACATTCTAGACTACGATTTGAAAAAAAAAAACTCAGGACAAATTTGCTTTCAGGGTTTTATATTAATGAAAGCACTAATGTTTTGATGAAATATGTGTGTACAGCGTATCAAACCATTGTTTGAACAGCAAATTTCTCGTCAAATTATATTGTTACTCAAATCTTCATAACTTTTTTGTACGTCATTCAAAAACGCTGAAATCTTGGCCAATCATAAACCATATATTGAAGCTTCATTGGTATAATTTTCAGTGAATTGAATAAATTGAATAATTTTTCAAGAAGTTATAGAACTTTTGGTAAAGCTTGATGGTTTATTAAACATAATTTCAGTACTCTATTTTTCAAAGAATGTTGGATGAAATATTTTCCTTCTTTTTGAGGGAACACTAACACATGAATCCTTAATACGCAATCTTGTAAGGGTTGATTTGTTCACTACCAAAAAAATATGAAAAATCTGTTTATGTAGTTGACGATGTTTATAAATTTACCATATTTTACACATATAATCTGCCAAACGTTTTCCACCTATAAAAGTGCATTAATTGAACGAAAAATGTATGGGATCTACTCTGCATATGTGGTTTAGTAGGTTCTGTATAAAATTATTACATTAGAAAGTTGAAAACACTTGGAACTTTTATTGATCAAAATATAATAAATTTCCAAATTATGCTCTGAACAAATACAGATTTTTCATATTTTTAGTAGTGAATATAAAACTTCAAACATAGCTGCATTTGCAAGCCTTAGGCATAAACTGTGATACAACAAAAAATGAAAAAGTTTCATGAAGTATACATTGGGATATAGTGTTTCAGAAATTTGTTAAAAAATCTTATAAGTTTTACTAAAAGTTTTATAACTTTCATAAAACTTATTGGGTCTCGCTCAAAATTTTACCAATGGAGCTTTAATACATTGTTCATGATTGGTCAAAATTTCAGCATTTTGGGTTGCACAAAGTTATGAACATTTGCATGAAAAAAATTTTAGCCGAAAAAAATGCTGTACTGACAATTGTTTGATACACTGTACATATGTATTATATTATTTTCTTTTTACAATACATAGGATAAACGTACCAAGAGTGGAGCTATTAGTAGCTCCTTGTAGCACAATAATACGACAATTGATTAAACACCCTTTACTTCGGCTGAAACGAAACGAAAAAAGAAATCAATTACTGCGTCCTTGAATTGCACAGCGATATATCTTTATCGCAGGTAAAAATCCCCATAAGCTGCACCCACACTGCTGCTGTCTACAGCAAAGAGGATAACTTCAACTCTTACGCCTTTTCGCTGCCAAATAGCATCACGAACAACGCCAACGTATTCCGGCGGCAAATACCGAATGTTGGAAAATGCTCATAAGCTCGGCTGCATGTCAGCTGCTGCCCTAATCGAATACCGAAAGTCAAGCGTCCACCCAGACCCAGCTGAATTACCCCCACCGAACGAGGTGAGGTTGGATTTTAGCTGTTGGCTTTTTCACCGCTGGCTACTGGTTAAGCTGGAAGGTGGATACTATGTACTGCGGACTTGGATGGGGAACCCCAACGTCACGTACGTATCAATACCCCTCTATAACCACCGCGTATCATGTCAAGGAAAGTGTGGGTTCAAAGGAGGGGGGGGGGGGGGGGGACCGACCGAGAGTTGAATGAAAATTTTATTGAACTGGATTGTGGCGTGGCTCGCTGGGGGCTAGCGCGCTCTGCAGTCACGAAAAAAAGTTACGTTTCAAGTGAACTGCAAAGTGTTTGGGCGTTGCTTTTTCACCTTTGGAAAGGATTTGTTAGAGGGGCGCTGCGCTGGCTTAGCTGTTTCGAGCTGGGCAAGGATTCGGAACGAGAAGATTGGACACGTTCAATTGAATTTGCTGAATTTGACAAGTGAATGATTTATTGCATTATTAAGGAAGTTGTTATTGAATTTTGCGGTTGCATTGATTTGAACTGAAACCAATCAGTCTGAGTCCAAGAAAATGATCTGCGAAATAGGGTAGCGTTTCCTACGAAGCCATAATTCCAGGGATTAAACTAACAAAAATGCAATTAAGGGTCCCATTTATTTGGGGAACAAAAACACCGGACATCCATTTATTACGTTTCCTTCTCGGTTGTCCCGGTGTGTTTTTCTACTGGGTTGGACTAATCCTGCAAAAGCTGTGCCAGTAGGTAGTGGTACGATCCAGCCACCAGTAGCGGGGGTGTCTCTCGTAGAAGCAACAAATAAATATCAACGCACACCCTCATCAGTTAGTGCCTTAGATATCATCGAACGCAGAAGGAAAACGACGCAAACGATGGAGAAGCCAACAAAATCTCCCGTAATTAATTTCCTGAGTAAACTTGGATAGAAAATGAATGTTTTTGTTGTTCTTGTTCGTGCTTCCGTTTCCGTGTGGTAAAAGTGGATGCCCTGAAGGTAGAATGGTGATTCAACGAATAACCAATAAGGCGTTTGTTGTACAAATATATCGAACGGAACTGGGTTGGACAAAAAGCTCAGGCAAAATAATATTTCTTGTATGCATATCAGAAAAAAAACTGATGTCAAAGACTGCCGTCAAAGTTTTATTCCTCTTTCAGTCACTATGTCACTGTATCCCGACTAGATGGGAAAAACAAAATTATTACAGGTTTTGTTATTTTGTTACAATGATTTTCGTAACAACGGTTGTTAGAAAACATGTACCGTTAGTAGTTAAAATAACAAAATTTCTAACAAAACTCCCTCCAATTAAAACATAAACATAACTAATTGAGATATGATCATAACAAGATTATAACAAACTTTGTTAGATTTAGCTTGTTTAATTATAACAAAATTATAACAAATTCTGTTATCTTTTTCAGAAAAAAAATGTTATAAATTTTGTTATAAATCTCTTGGCTCGAGTGACCAAAATAACAAAAATCGTCAAACTTTTTCACGACAAGACAAAGAATCTAACTAATATTGAAATAATTTTGTTACAACAACTATAACAAACATTGCAATAAATGTGTTACGAATTTATGTAATAGGAAATAATTTCAATATGCATAATGTAACAAATGTTGTTATACATTTGTTTGAATAAATAAAACAAGTTTTGTTATAATTTTGTTACTAACATAATAACAAATGTTGTTATAACTTTGTTATGTATATTCATATAGAAAAATCCTTAGAACAAAATTATATCAGCTTCTGTTATTTCTAACAACAGTTGTTATAATTGTGTTATAGTTTTGTTATATGCTTCTAGTGGGGACGCTCGAGACGTACCTCCTCAATCTAGCTGAAGTCAGAAGGACAACAGTGCCCAGGCTGCCCTACCAGCTAAGCACACAACTCTTAGCTGGTCTTTGTCATCGCTTGACCCGTGGAAGCATGAGGTAGGAACTAGTGAGGACCAGAGCAATGTTGGACGCTTTCCTTTTCAACTCACCGTTTTGCAGCCCAAGGTTCAAGCGATGGCTATAAACATACATGAGTTGAATAGGTAAAGAAGAGATAGAGAAAGTAGTTAGAAAGATAAAAGGCAGGAGGACAAGGACTGATCAGCTATTAGACCCAAGGCCTTCTGCATATGAACCAGAAGCAGTAGCAACTAGACCACCTCTGTCTGTCTTCAAAACAAGCTTACTTACTACATTCAGTTCTGGGCACCCAGGGTGGTGCAGAGGGCCCAACTGAAAGATCTCCATCCTGGGAGATTGTCCGGCATCGCCTTGACCCGCGGGCAGGTCAAATTTCTGTCAACTTGCTTGATTTCGTTGTTGATACTGCGCCGCCATGAGCCTCTAGGTCTGCCTCTGCTGCCATGTCCTGCTGGGTTTCATTTTAAAGCTTGCTTGCAGATTTCGTTTCCAGCCCTGCGTAGAGTGAGGCCGACTCACCTCTACTTTCGCTCCCGAATTTCTGTCGCTATCGAATGTTGATGTTATCGACAATGGAGCTGGTACGGCCTCCGTCCGGACCTAGTGGCTAACCTTCGCTAAGAGACTTTGCTTTCCCCGCAAGTTCATCATCGGTGACCCTCTCATCATCGCCAGCCCCTGTCGTACAAAAGGAGGCCAATGACTAGGATCAAGACGTAAAGGCCTCTCGATGATCCCCATCTCTTCCAACATCTCTGGGGGCTGCTCTGTAGGAGCCATTATGCTTCTTGCCGTGGCCATCATGATGCTGTGGGCATCAACCCACGGATTCGCATTGTCACTATGACAGAGACCCTCAAAACAGGCCTATTTGCGTGCCCTTATCTCAGTCTTCAGCGTGACTTTGTCGGCATCGAATACCACCAGCCGTTAGGAAGCGCAGTATCATAAAGTCCGAGGCCATAATATCCCAGGACCTTATGGCGCATTTTAATATGACATAACGTCCACACATGTAGATATGTCACGAAGTCGAAGGAAAGAAGGCACATAGATTATGGCGCATCCAAACTTTCGGATGTCATTTCGCAAAAAACGCGACTTAATGACCGGGACACTATGGCCTCGGAGGTTGTGATCCGGCCCTTCGATAGGGTCTATGTCAGAGGTCCAAAACGATCCTGCAGAGTTGTGATGACTAACTCAGGAGGTGTCATTGATCTCACTGAACAGTCTCCAGAGATACTAAGGAAGATCATCGAGGGGCTTTTCCCGCGTTTACTCGTTTTACCCGAGTCGTTATTTCGTGGGACTGCTAAAATTTGGAGCGGTTGCTCAGGGGAGGTTCACCGATGAGGAACTTGCGGGGATTGCAAAATACTTCAGCGTAGGACGAAGTTCCGAACCCAGCCTTAAAAGAAGCCATTAAAGAGCTCCCGAGGCGTTTAGATCTACTATGCTAATCTCTGGACAAGGAAGTCCCCAGTCAACACACGATCGCATATGATGTTGAATAGGATGCAAAAGTGGAGGCGATATACGCACACTTTACACGTGATTAAATGGAAGCATGTACGCATATGGCCTCCACTTTAGCATTACATTCAACAACATATAAGACTTTGTGTTAGCTGGGTCTTCCCGATGGCGGCTTGAATGCGGCAGAGCCTGATCCTATTTCTAAATATGACTGACTACTAACGACTGTAATTGACGAGTATTTCGCTAGTTTTACGGCTCTTTCAGTTTCGGTGTGTATTTTACCTTATTTTCACCTTCACACCAAAACGTAGGGCAGTAGATGCCAAAAGCCTTTAATTCCCAGACGAAGCTGAAATACAAACCGAAACGTAGGACATTCGATGCAAAAGGCGTTTTAGCTGCTTAATATAGACAGAAAAAGACGCAAAACTTACAAATACCTAGGAAATACCTATTATTAAAGGCAGGATATCCAATATGCTTGCTCGAAACGGCAGGGAAGGTGCCCGAGAGGATCATCCTCAACAGACTGTTGAAGTGTAGCGACGGTTTAATGGTCTTCCAAGCAACGAGTTCGACTTCCGGAATGGGAGGATGATTGTACACCAAAGTGGCCCACACTTATATGAAAAACAAAAAAAACGAAAATGCCAAGTTATACCTCCAAAATCAGTTGTTTTGGACTCCCAGAGCCTAAGGGGGCGCTCAAAACGCTTAAAGTTTGTATGGAAAATTTGGCCAAATGTATGCAAGTTTTCAAGTTTTGCCGCTAGGTGGCGCTGTAAGCGTTCAATTATCAAACACTTTGATATTATTGCAGGTGACTATATGCCAAACAACTTTGTCGAAGACCGGAAAGTGATCCAACGTCTGGGAAAAAAGTTATACCCTAGGTAAAGTTAAGCGAAGCATTATTGTTGTTTTTCCAGTACATGTAAAGAAATAATATCAATAATGAAATCTCAATACTTTGCCTCACTTTGCATAGGGTACTTGATACGGTATAACTTTTTTCACAGCCGTCGGATCACTTCGCGGTCTTTGACAAAGTTCTTTGACGTATAGTCACCTACAATAATACAAAAGGGTTTATTTATTGAACGCTTACAGCGCCACCTAGCGGCAAAATACGAAAACTTAAAATTTCTGCATTTATTTGGCCAAGTTTTCCCATACAAACTTCAAGCGTTTTGAGCGCCCCCTTAGACTTAATCGATTTTGCTCAAATTTTGAACGTGAATTCTGGCAGTCCAAAGCAACTGATAGGAAGTAAGACTTGGCATGTTACGAAATTTTTGTTTTTCATATAAGTGTGGGCCACCCGTACACGTTATCTTGACGTTTACCGGAACTCTCCAGTATAAGAGGAGGGAAACTGTTTCCATCGTAGACTTTGTTATGATGATGGTCTACGGTTGAATCGATCGAAGAAACGAAATAAACTGCTGGAGTGGATTAGCTCCAGGAAACTGGAATTGGCTCCCTACAAAACCGAGTTGGTTGTTGTTAACTGCCAGAAGTACAACTGTCGTGTATGGGACAGTTCCAGCAAAGAAAGGCAAATTCACAGGTTGATTCGGAGGGTGGAGTCGGAGTGGCGTCATAAAGAAGTAATATTTCACCTGGCTCAGGTCCTGTCGGGCCATAGCTGCTTTAGATAGTATTTACACCGTTTCGTCTACCGCCCATAATAATATACTCGCGAAACTATAGGCATTTTTTTATTAACGTCACTTTAAACAATAAAGTTCATTTGTGACGGCGCACGAAACTATAGGGGAGCTGCCGCGTGTAGTGGAAAAGTGGCTACCCAGGTAACAATTTGAGGTTGATTAAGCGCTTCTGTAGCTTGTGCAAATAAGCCTTCATTTGAACAAAAGCTGTGCAAAAGAAACTGTAATCGTTTGTTCAACTCTTAAACATACAATTTTGGTGATTTTATTCAGAGATTTTAAGCTCTCCGGGTGTCTGAATTAAGGTTGTAGAAAGCGCTTCTACCCAGAACGGGAATAAGTTATTGTTCTATTTATAGAACAGATAAGGATCAGATGAAGCATTGGAGTCGCTTAATCATCTTTAATTCAGTAATTGATCATCACTTATGCTCACACGCGCCAACTTGTGACGTAGTTGGGGGGGCGAGGCCTCTCAAAATCAACCAAATTCGTAAAATTGCGACGCAGTTCATCATTTACGTGAAAACTAGTGCATTGAGCTAAAAAAAGTTTAATTTTGTCCAATTTTGGAGAGCTTCGCCCCCCCAACTACGTCACAAGTTGGCGCCTATGCTTATGCTGCATTAACAAAAAAAAATGAAACTCGTCCCACAGAGTTCTAGTCAGAATTACCATCAGGCTCTTGTAGGTGTAGATGTAGGATCCCCACTAGAAGCATATAACAAAACTATAACACAATTATAACAACTGTTGTTAGAAATAACAGAAGCTGATATAATTTTGTTCTAAGGATTTTTCTATATGAATATACATAACAAAGTTATAACAACATTTGTTATTATGTTAGTAACAAAATTATAACAAAACTTGTTTTATTTATTCAAACAAATGTATAACAACATTTGTTACATTATGCATATTGAAATTATTTCCTATTACATAAATTCGTAACACATTTATTGCAATGTTTGTTATAGTTGTTGTAACAAAATTATTTCAATATTAGTTAGATTCTTTGTCTTGTCGTGAAAAAGTTTGACGATTTTTGTTATTTTGGTCACTCGAGCCAAGAGATTAATAACAAAATTTATAACATTTTTTTTCTGAAAAAGATAACAGAATTTGTTATAATTTTGTTATAATTAAACAAGCTAAATCAAACAAAGTTTGTTATAATCTTGTTATGATCATATCTCAATTAGTTATGTTTATGTTTTAATTGGAGGGAGTTTTGTTAGAAATTTTGTTATTTTAACTACTAACGGTACATGTTTTCTAACAACCGTTGTTACGAAAATCATTGTAACAAAATAACAAAACCTGTAATAATTTTGTTTTTCCCATCTAGTCGGGGTCTGTTCACCAAGAAGGTGCGGCTCAAACAGCGTCTGTTCTGGCATCCAGTGGCTGAGTATGAAATGCTCCTCCACCGGAAGCTATTCTTAAGGTGGCAGCCCTACCACGGTGGATAGGGGACCTTAGGCCAACAGCCTACTGTCTCCGAAACCAAAAAAAAAAAAAAGTTATAGAAACCGAAAATGAAAGATTACGAACTGCATCGGCAACGAATTTTAGCGCGGAACAGCGGATAAGAGTTGGAACTTGGAATATATTAACCCTAGCCCAGCAGGGTAAACTGGCACAACTAGCCAATGAGGCATGCCGTTCAGGGTTCGTAATTTTCGTTTCAGCGATATGAAATATGCTATTCTCACGGCGGCGGGAGAGCTTATTTTCACTATTTTGCCTGAGGAATACTTTTCCCCGCCCGCACTTCTTTCGAGAGCAGCGATTCATGATAACTGAAAATCGCTTCAACCTGTGGATAATTTCTTTTCGTTCTGTTGAATTTTCACTCTCTAAATTCTCACGAAAATTTTTTCAAAGCAGTTTAACAAAAATTGTGCCCGCGACGGGATTCAAACCTGGAACATTACTAAAAACAACCGCGACACGCGCACTTTATCCACAGCACCACGCCAACCACACAGAGGGAGTAAAAAGTTTACTGCATATAACCAATCATCGTTGGCGTCATAGGAGTCAAGGAAAGACAACATGATCGACCGACGAAGGGTAAACGAAATTCTCGCCGCTTTGGGAGTGAGGGACAATATATTTTCGCTCTCCTCTTTGTGCGGGAAATTTCTCAAGCCAGATTTTCGCTGAAAATTGGCGTGAGGGAGAATTCTATTTTCGGGAGAATGAACGAAAATTCCGAACGCTGCGTATGATAAGTGTTAGCTTCCAATTGCACCTAAAACTAATTTCAACGTTCCACAGCAGTATCTGTTTCTTAGAAATGCGTTTTAAATCAATTTTTTCAATGATAATAGGGTTAAATGGGGCAAATTGAACAACTCTGGGAGATGATTTTGGTGATAATAGTTTAAGCGCTTTTTGTTTATACCAAAAAAATCAACTTCAAATCTGTAACATTAAAATCCATTCATAATTAGATAAAATTCACAATTTCCAGCAGTTGTTGGGGCATAAGGGGCAAAATAATCATTTTAAAGGATCTTTTATATATCTTTATGATTGCTATGACCCTCTAATCACACCTGCAGCCAAGGTTGCAACCATTCATTTGCAAAAAATTACATTCATTTTCTATTATCTCAGTTCAGAAGCATGCTATCGAAAAACAATGTATGGATGAATTTAACCTTGTAGTTTTATCTGAAAGTTTGCCGAATAACATTGGGGTCGCACACGCATACTAAAGTCGTGAGTGAGCTGTGAAGGCAAGTTTCCACAGCGTGAATGAAATTTATATTCACCGCGTGGAGAGTTGCCTTCACAGCTCTCTCACGACTTTGGTATGCGTGTGCGACCCTAATGCTTTTCGGCGAACTTTCAGATAAAACTACAAGGTTCAATTCATCCATACATTGTTTTTCGATAGCATGCTTCTGAACTGAGATAATATGAAATGAATGTAAATTTTTGCAAATGAATGGTTGCAACCTTGCCTGCAGCTATTTTCAACGATCTACAGTCGTGTTGGCTGTTTGAAAGTACATTTTGATTCTTTTTTGTATGAAAAAAGGACAAAATGGGGCAAAATGGACCACTTCCCGTGCCGTGCGGTGAATGAATTTAGCACCAATCGATTTCTCGTACTTTTTTACGTAAGAAATGGTCAACTTCACGAACCGAAACCAGCGGCGTTAAAAGATCCGTTTTTTGGGTCGATTTTTCCCACTGTGCGCCGGTTCAACACACGCCGACTTGAAGACGCTACGGTGAAAAGGTCCTTCGTCGAGGAGCTAGAGAACCGGGCTGCGAATATTCCAGAAGGGGGAAGCGCAGGGCTGGATCTAAGGGAGGCCGGGGGGGCGGGCTCCACATTTTAGGGGCCCCCACAAAACCCTTTTTTGGTTGCTAACATTAGCTTTATTTTTCAAATTGCTCAAGTGCTGTTCGAAAATAAGGAAAAGCATGTTTGTTCATCTCTCCGAGGGGCCTCCACATCCACTGGGGCCCCGGGCCCCCACAATCATTAATCCGGGCCTGGGGAAGCGTATCAATATGCCGCCATCAAGAACGCCTTCATCGCCACCGGCGACAATAATTTGGGTGAGCTACGCGCCCGAAGAAAGCAGTGGATCACAGATGATACCTGGAGGAAGATAGAGGAGCGAAGTGACGCCAAAGCCGCGACAGCCCGTCAGCGCTATTCGGCTCTCGAGAAGGAAGTGAAACGCTAATGTAGACTGGACAAAAGAGCGTGGGTGGACTCCCTAGCCGACGAAGGCGAGAAAGCCGCAAACACAGGCGACATCCTCTCCTCTACGATGTCTCATGTCGCCTTAGTGGGACCAAGATGAATGCTACGATGCCCGTGAAAAATACGTTTGGACAGTTACTGACCGACCCGGCTGACCAGTTGAAATGCTGGTTCGAGCACTTTGGAAACCTTTTTCAAGTGTCGGTCACGCCATCAACACCTCGGCATGATCCACCAAGGGTTCGACGCATTACCCGTGTCAACATCGAAGCTCCATCAATGCAGGAGATAGAAACAGCCATCTGTAGCATGAAATCGAACAGAGCCCCAGGGGTCAATCGCATATCAGCTGAGATGCTAAAGGTACCCAAAAAGGGTGACCCGATTATATGCGATAATTAGTGGAGCATCATGTTACTGTGTATCGTTCTCAAAGTTCTCCTCAAAGTGATCCTAAACCGGATACAGGAGAAGATTGACGCAACTCTCCGACGGCAGCAAGCAAGATTCCGTGCCGGACGATTCTGTGTGGACCATATTGTCACGCTCCGTATCATTCTGGAGCATATCAATGAATTCCAAGAGTCTCTCTACCTGGTGTTCATTGATTACTGTCTCTCAATCACGGAAACATGCGCAAGGGTCTCCCTGAGAAAATCATCGGCCTCATTGAAGCACAGTACAGAGCATTTTCGTGGAGAGAACTGCACAACGGTGTTTTGTCCAATCCCATCCGGGTCGTTGCTGGAGTGAGGCAAGGATGTATACTATCACCGCTACTGTTCCTCATCGTAATCGAGGAGATCCTGGTTGGTGCGATTGACCGTGAACCAAATCGTGGATTTCCATGGATTACCATGGAGCACCTAAATGACTTAGAATTGGCTGATGACGTTGCTCTCCTAGCTCAATGGTGCTCTGATATGCAGAGCAAGCTCGATGATCTTGCCAATCGCTCCTCAGCGGCAGGTCTTACCATCAACGTCAACAAGACCAAATCGTTGGATGTAAATGTTGGTTATCTCAATAAAACAGGAATTGCAGCGAATAATGTATTTATTTACAACTTCATCATTTGACACCAACTTACGTACTAGATTGAAATTTTCTTAAAATAGAACCTCATGACCATCAGTGCTTCCGTTTCTTGTTATTAATCATTACACGTCAACACTCCTCCTCGAGAAACGGTAGCAAAAGAACAGACTCCTCCTGACTAATTACTCCTAACTTTACTGCCCTTTACTGGTTTGTACTTGCCAAACGATAAAACTGTCCATCTCTAATCCCAGTCACGACTGTTCGTCCATTTTTCAAAATCCAACATTCATTGCAATTGAAGCGTACTTCAAATCCCTTGCGCGTAATCGCTTGTACGGAGATTAGGTTAGCTGATAGCCCTTCTACAACCAAAACTCTTTCCAATTTTATCTGAACCGAACTACCTTTATCGTCCCTTGCATACAGATTCTTTGTGCCCTTGCGCTTCGAAAACAATACCTTACCATCAGCTAAGACAACCTTTTGTTGCTCCACCTTGTCGTTCCAGTCCAGATTAGCTGCATTGCCTGTCATGTGTTCGGAAGCGCCAGAATCCAAATACCATGTATCTTTCGTTGGTTCCTGCATGGCAGCGAAGCAGATGTGTCTACCCGATTCCTCCACAGCAGCTTTGGCAGATGGCACGCTTCGTCGTGGCTCATGTGATAGTGCTGACTCTTCCCGTACTTTTCTCAGCATTTCGCAATTCCGCATCAAATGGTGAGGACTTCCGCACGCAAAACAAAGCCGTTTTTGATCGGATTCGCTGTGATTCTTCCGAACATTCTTTGCCAGCATAGCTTTTTGCTCTTCCGCAATATCCTTGTCGCGTCGTCGTTCGTACTCCTCCAGTAATTTAGTCTTTACAAAATTGATCCGGAACACCTCCATTCGACCTTGAATCGCTGTGACCACATTTTCGTACGAGTTCGGAACACTTGCAAGCATGAATGCGCCCTTCACGTCTTCATCCAGGTGACATCCGACGTTTTCAATCCGCTCAAACAAAGTGTCCAATTCCGTCAGGTGCTGGCGCATGTCTCCTCCTTCCGCAAGTTCCATTTTAGCAAGCTTCTTAATTAAGGACACTTTGTTCACGGAAGAATCCTTGATGAAATAGTCCCGTAACATTTTCCACGCGTCTCTTGCTGTTTCTGCATCTTGGATAATCCGCAGTTGCGAATCTTCAACCAGGTAGCCAATTGTTTGCAACGCAAGTTCGTTTTTCGCAGCCCATTCTGTCGTTCTCAATTCTTCCGGTGGTGGCACATCGTTCACCGTTGCCCAAAGGCCCTCTCTGGTCAAAAACTGCCTCGCTCGAACCTTCCAGACTTCGTAATTATCGTATCCAAGCCGCTGAAAACTCCATTTCGAGTTATCCATCGCCGGTCACTCAAGATTTAATGCACCAACCAAAACGAATCAGAACTTCAGCATCAACGGATCACTCACTGCAAATTGCCTGCTGCGGGGCCCAAAACCTGTTGGTTATCTCAATAAAACAGGAATTGCAGCGAATAATGTATTTATTTACAACTTCATCATTTGACACCAACTTACGTACTAGATTGAAATTTTCTTAAAATAGAACCTCATGACCATCAGTGCTTCCGTTTCTTGTTATTAATCATTACACGTCAACAGTAAACACGGTCCACCTTTCCAGCTTTACGATAGCTGGGCAATCAGTGGAGAATGTTGAAAGCTTCCAATATCTTGGTAGCCATATGGCAGACGATGGCGGCACCAAGATCGACATTTGTGCACGGATCAAGAAGGCGAAGGCTGCTTTTGCGAAGTTAAAAAATGTATGAAAAAACAATCAGATCAGTTGACGCGCCAAAATCCGGATTTTCAACTCGAACGTGAAATCTGTGCTGCTGTACGCTAGTGAAACTTGGTATGTATCAGTGGAGAACACTCAACGGCTGCAGGTCTTCATCAATAGATTACTGCGCTATACAATTCGTGCATGGTGGCCTCACAATTGGATCTCCATCGTGGAGCTCCATCGTCGATGTAATCAAAAGTCGATAGCGACAGAAATTCGGAAACCAAAATGGGGGTGGGTCGGCCACACTCTACGCAGGGGTGGAAACGACATCTAGCAAGCGTTAGATTGAAACCCAGCAGGACATCGCAGCAGATCCAGAGGCTCATGGCGGCGCAGCCTCAACAACGAAAACAAGCAAGTCGACAGAAATTTGACTTGGCTGCAGGTCAAGGCGATGGCGAACAATCGCCCAGAATGGAGATCTTTCAATTCGGCCCTCTCCACCGCCGTGGGTGCTCAGGACTGAAAGTAGTGTAGAGGGTTAGATTAGCATATTAAATCAATTTGTTGAATTTACTTATGTGTGTATCGAAAAAGGAAAGATACACGCTATTTTAAGACATCCCTTTGCGAATCAGCGTGGAAACGGCATAAAGCAGCAAAACTTAACGAAGATTAGTTGCAACCGTCTGAAGCGCGACCAAAAGCGAGACAGACGGTTGCAACTAATCTTCGTTAAGTTTTGCTGCTTTATGCCGTTTTCACGCTGATTCGCAAAGGGATGTCTTAAAATAGCGTGTATGTTTCCTTTTTCGATACACACATATTATGTGTATCGTAAATTAAACAAATTGAACAAATTGAATGTTGAAAGTAAATTCAACAAATTGATTTAATATGCTAATCTAACCCTCTACAATTCTGGTTACTATTGTGGTAGCGATTAGATGTGATTTCCAAAATCATCTTTCGTTACGACAAGTAGTAAATAAGTTTATTTTGAAGATAGACTTGGTGGTCTAGTTGCTACTGCTTTTGGTTCATATACAGAAGGCCCAGGGTTCAATCGCTGGTCCGTCCTTGTCCTTCTGCCTTATATCTTTCTAACTACTTTCTCTATCTTTTCTTTACCTATTCAACTCATGTTCATATAGTCATGGCTTGAACCAGAAATGTGCCATAAACTCTCAATAATAAATATTGTATTTTTTGGTGAAAAAAGTGGAATGTGTAGCTTTAAAGCTGTATAACAAACTTGAAATGTTTAATCATCTGCTGAATGCATCACCCAAAGTTTTTGTGTGACGAATGTAAATACTGGTTCAAGCAAATTTTCGACTTTCATTCGAGTTAACCTCATCGAATTCAGCCCTAGTTTATCCAGCAACACACTGCCTAGAGATGATAAAAAAAATCCACAAAACACAACTTTTCCAAGCGACTCTTTAGTCCTACGTATCTGGTTGATTGTGCTTTTCCAATCTGCTGTTATTGCTACGGCAGCTGGTCCGGTACGTCGGATGCAGAGATATAGGCCAAAAATAAACACGATTGCGAATCAATAAAACCGACATATCGTCCGAAAATAAATAACCCAATTCCACACACTCTCCGCTCCGCACGAGACCGCCTGCTGGGCATAATTCGCACGTGCTCGAACATTTTTGCCAACTGTTGGCACAAATGTAAATTTCCTTCCCATTGTTCGGGGCGGCATTTGTCCAAAACGACAGTAATATCTAATTAATCGATTTATGACACCATTATCTCTGTCAGTCACACGCATAATACCAACGATTTATGTTCATTGCTTATTTGTCTACCGCAAACAACAGCCCCCCTGTGCGGTGCTAGAACGTGTTCGTGTACGTTCATCATCCTACACACAAAAACCGGACACCCCGGAAGGTTCACCCTGTCATAAATAAACGAAAACCCCTCGGCACTATCAGCGCAATTTATCAGCTATTTTGGGGCTTCCGCCTGGCACCTCCGCCCGGACGAACGATGTGATGCGATGGTGGGTGGGTGTCTCACTTGTCAGCGTTTTCACCTGGCGTGATGGCGCATGGGACACTTCCACGTCCGCATCACGTTATGAGCCGCGACGACGTCCGAAGAATAAATGTATCGGTTACAGGCGGGGGATTTATCACGTGGTGTGATCTTTCCCACACAATGAGTCTTCATTTCACGTGGGACAAGAAAATGACGCCGTAGGTGATCGGTTATTTCTTCTGAATGGAAATCTTACATGGGAAAATTGACCAAGTAGGTTGGTTGGTCGCAGTCCTGAGCACTGCAGAGGGCCGATTTAAAGATCTCCATCCTAGGCGATTGCCCGCCATCGACAACCTTGACCAGTGGCCAGGTCAAATTTATGTCGACTTGCTTTATTTCATTGTTGATCCAATTGTGAGGCCACCATGGTCGGCGTCGGTGGTGTAGTGGTAAGCGTGGTTGCCTCTCACCCCAGTCGGTCGGAGTTCAATTCCCATCGACGCCGATGGGATTTTCTGAGACATAAAATCCGTGATCACGTCTACCCTCGGATAGGAAGTAAAGCCGTAGGTCCCGGCCCATGTGTTGATGGGTTCGATATGTAGGGCCCTCAGGTGTGGTGGCTGTCTCCCTGGGGCGTCGGAATTTAAGGCTTAGCTCCTAGACCCAGCCGACGTAAAACACAACTGGCGCCGAACGGTGCTAGTTGGCCAGAAAAAAGAAGAAGAGGCCACCATGCACGAATTTAATACCGCAGTGGATTTATTAATGAAAACTAACAGCCGTTGAGTGTTCTCAGCGGACACACACCAGGTTGCACCTGGAGAACAGCGTCCTTTAGTTTAGTCTTGTTGACGTTGATGATAAGACCTGCTGCTGAGGTGCATATCAGAGCGCCGTTGAGCTAGGAGAGCAACGTCATCTGCCAGTTCGAAGTTTTTTAGGGGCTCCATGGTAATGGGCTTCCACAGCAACCCACGGTTTGGTTCACGGTCAACCACACCTACCAGGATCACACCGATTACGATGAGGAACAGAAGCGGTGATAGTTTACATCCTTGCCTCACTCCAGCAAAAACCCGAATGGGATCGGACAAAACATCGTTGTGCAGGACTCTGCACGACAATGCCTCGAGCTGTGATTCAATGAGGCCGATGATTTTCTCAGGGACACCCTTGCGCCCAAAAGATCCTCCCATGTTTTCATGATTGAGACGGTTCTTAGGGGGTCAGCTTTGAGCATATCGGCTGATATGCGGTCGATCCCTGGGGCTCTGTTCGATTTCATTCTACGGATGGCTGTTTGACTTAAAAAGGTTTCCAAAGTGCTCGAGCCAGCGTTACAGCTGATCAGTCAGTCGATCAGTAGCTGTCCAGATGTGTCTTTCACGGGCATCGTAGCACTCATCTTAGTTCCACTAAGGCGACGTGAGACATCGTAGTGCAGACGAATGTCGCCGGTATTAGGGAGTCCGTCAACGCTCTTTTGCCCCTCAACAGGAGCGTTTTATTTCCTTCTCGAGAGCCTGATAGCGTTAACGGGCTACGGCTTTGGCTCCTCGTGTTTTCGCTCGCTCTATCGCTACTTTGGCGTTCCTTCGCTCCTCTACTTCCTCCAGGTGTCATCTGGATATCACCCTTCAAAATCTTATCCACGACAGCATTCAGTTGGCTCTGAAAGTTATTTTTATCTTGCATTTCGGCAGCATCGATTGGCGCTTAACTTCGAATCATCTATAAGGTTTCGAATTTGTGTTCTTAATCTGGCTACAATTATCCTTTCACTAATTGGTTCACACTTCAGGAGCGTAGCATAAGCGTGAGTTCTGAGACGGAAACCAACTCTACGGTGACGAGGAGCGTGTTCAGTTCACCTCGTTGGCCAGAGTATAGCAGAATTTGACACGATGCCAATCTGTGTTGTCAAGAGTTGAACCAGTGGACTTCGCTCAGTCCCAGGATCTCAAGTTTTATACGGCATGCCTCATTGACTAGTTGTGCCAGTTTATCCTGCTGGGTTAGGGTTAAAGCATTACAAGTTCTAATTCTTATCCATTGTTCCATGTTTAAAGGCGAACTTAGTTCGATCGTAGAGTTCTGCGGAGTCCGAAGTAAGCTCGATTTCCTGCCGCAATGCGTCTCTGAATTTCCCTGCTTGTGTCGTTTTCGGCGGTTACCAGTGAGCCAAAGTAGGGTAATTCGCTAATTGTTGAACACTACCCAAATGTTGAACAGTTTCTGAATATTTTATTATAAATCTTACTTAAGCAATTTTCATCCAACGTAAACGTATGATGTAGATGCATGTACATGTAGATCACGATATTGCTATAATTAATTTACAAAATTATACATATTTTATGTCAAAAAAATTGATTAAAAATTTAGTACCGCTGATGACACGAAAACTGCACAATTCTTAAGATTAATTTTAAGAAATTGCTGTTACGAAATAAGCTTTGCGGGCAAATCGACCACAAATATCAAAGGCACACCATAGTTACAAGAACTGGAAGGATGTTCTTAACAGTTTAACATTGTTTAAAATCACATTTTCATTGTAATTTAATTTGAAAAAAATATTTTTCTTATCACACTATCATTATGCATCCATGATCCAATTGTTGAACACTGGCATAACCTACGATGCTAGCATGACTGCCAGATATTTTTTTCACTTTACCTAACCGTGCATAATTCATGGACGTTCGAAGGATGTTCCAGGGGTGTTCCAGTGGGCTTCAGAAAGATTCCAGTGGTTTTCAATGGGTTTCAAGAACATTCCAGAGTTGTTCAAGAGGAATTCAGAGTGTTAAAGGGGTCCCAGGAGTATTTCAAGGCATTCCAGGAGGTTCAGGAGCAACCCACTGGTTTTCAAGGGATTTCACGGTAGTTCCACGAGTGTACTTGGGGGTTGAGTGGGTACTATGGGTTACCATAAGTGTTTCAAGAGCTTTTAAAGGCATACTTTTCTTCTGTCGTTTTCACTTCTAATCAAATCTTTTCAGCCATTTTTGCATCTAGTCATGTTTAAAACAATTTCAGTCCACTAGCGCTCTCTTCAAATGAGCGATTCCTTGTCATTTAAATGAATTGTCACTAGCTCGGACTAACTGGGCACAAAACACGAAAAACCCGGAAAAAAATCCGCCAGAGTGAAAAATATCGGATGTCGGGTCAAAGTCGGGTCAAATTTTATCAAATGTTGGACCACTGTTGGACTCACATCGGGTAGCTGTTGGGTCTATGTTGGGTTTGGTGGCCAAAATAAAAACAGGTGAATGATAGGTTGATGTCGGGTTATACGTCATCAATTACGAATAAAGCTTCAACCGTTCAACAATTGGCGAGAACCGTCCAACATTAGGATGAGCTAGCTTAAGGAAGCGTTCAACATTTGGGTTACAGACTTCCCATACAAATGTTCTATTTTCTCTTAGAAAATGGAATTTAAGGGAATACAAATTCAATGGGCAGTATAAGGGATGAGTAGATCTAGACGTTAACTGGATATTATTCAACTAAAGTGGAATTATGCACGGAAAAACAAACGAAAACCAAAATGGCAGTACTAACCGTTCAACAATTGGCGAATTACCCTACACGAATTCTTCACCGCCTCGATTACATCACCGTCGATAGGGATTCGGGATAGTGGGCGCTTTGATTCCTCCCTGGAGCTCTTTGACATCATCTACTTAGTCTTCGACACATTAATGGCTAATCAGATTCGCCTACCTTCTACTTTAGCCGGATGTTCGTCTCGGTCATCGCGATGCATCATCCCAAATCTGCAAACTATATTATCAAATTCATCAGCGAAACCAAGCAGCTGAACGAACTTCGTGAAAATAGTTCCACTTGTGTTTATCCCTGCTCTTCTTATTACACCTTCTAAGGCGATGT